>NC_057796.1:243467866-243553498 GCF_018294505.1 Triticum aestivum | reverse complement strand
GTGGGAATTTCTACCAGGACCGGGGGAGTCCCTTGTTTGGTACCAGCCATCCGTAATGAACGTCTATCTAAGGACTTCAAGGGCCCTAGGAAGGTGCCTAACTACACAGCGGACTTACAGCCTGCAGCCTGGATTGAGAGTTATGAGATGGCTATGGAATTGCTGGAGGTCAGTGAGGCGGCCATGGCCAAATATTTCACCATGATGTTAGATGGAACTGCCCGCACATGGTTGAAAGGGTTACCACCGAACTCCATTGGGTCTTGGGTTGAGCTGAAAGCCCGGTTCATTCAAAACTTCAAAGATACCTGCCGGCAGTCTATGTCAATTGTGGATTTGACTAACTGTAAGCAGCAGGAGGGTGAGTCCACGACCCATTGGGTTCGCCGGGTCAAGGAGATCATACATTCATCAGATAAGATGGATGCCGGCTCTGCAGTCTTAATGTTGGAACAGAACTGTCGCTTTGTGCCCCTTAAGATGAAGCTTGGGCGGCTCAAGCGCGATTGCACCGATATGGGTACCCTAATGGCGGCTCTTGTCAAGTACACCGATTCCGATGGTACCAAGGATCCCCCTTCAGACGATGAAAGGGCAGGGAAGGGAAAGAAGAATGGCAACGGCAAGGGTCCTCAGTTTAACCCGGGGAACCAAGGAGGAGGCAAGCGTAAGGCCGATGGCAGCCTAGAGTTTGTAGCCAACACCAACTCTCAAGGTAATAACCAGCGACGCAAGGGGAGGCCCCCTCCCCGAGGCGGCGGGTCAGGACCTTCTCTGGAGCAGCTGTTGAATGAACCTTGTCCGAGACATGGCTCTAGAGAGAAGCCAGCAACTCATCTGTGGAAGGATTGCGCTATCATGAAGGCCTTTAAAAACTACAATGGTCCGGGTGGCGGCTCAGGTGCCGGCGGCTCAGGCGCCGGCGGTTTACATGGCCCGAGCGGCGGCTCAAATTCCGGTCCTCAGAACGGTCAAGGAGGCTTTAATCAACAGTCTGGTCAGGGTCATCAACAGCAGCAGGGGGGTTATCAGACCAACCCGAAGCAGCTTAGCGGTGGACGGTATCACGTGTTCACCACTAGTTTGTGCAAACGAGACGAGAAGCTTCACAAGAGGGCTGTTAATGTTGTTGAGCCGGCGGTTCCACGCTACCTGCGGTGGTCTGAGCAGCCTATAGTGTGGAGTAGGGAGGATCACCCTCCCCGGGTGGATAACCCGGGCCACTTGGCCTTAGTGGTGGCTCCTCAGGTTGGAGCTATAAGTTCACAAAGGTACTCATGGATGGGGGCAGCAGCATCAATATCCTCTATTATGAGACTTTCCGTCGTATGGGGCTAGTCGATAAGAACCTCAGCCAGTCAAACACTATCTTCCATGGTGTGGTACCCAGTAAGTCGGCTTATCCAGTCGGCAAGATCGAACTGGAAGTGGCTTTTGGCGATGAGAACAACTACAGGGTAGAGAAGTTGACCTTTGAGGTGGTCAAGATAAGAAGTCCATACAACGCTATATTTGGACGGCCGGCTTACGCCAAGTTCATGGCACGGCCGTGTTATGTGTACTTACAGCTCAAGATGCCGGGTCACAATGGGACCATTACGGTTCACGGCAGCCGGAAAGTGGCTCTGGAGTGTGAGGAAGGTGATGCAGCATATGCAGAGTCTGTTTGCGCCACAGAGGAGTTGAAATTTTATAAAGACAATGTTGACCCAACAGATATGACCTCTCTGAAAAGGCCAACCACGGAGAATGAACCAGCAATGAAGTTTAAATCAGCTGATGAGACTAAACTTGTTGATTTTGTCCCAGGTGACTCGTCTCAGCAGTTTAGCATCAGTGCAAATCTGGACCCGAAATAGGAAAGCGCGCTCATCGAGTTCATCCGTGAGAATAGGGACATCTTCGCGTGGAAACCTTCTGACATGCCAGGTGTACCTAGAGAACTCACTGAGCACACTCTCAATGTTGATCCAAAATTTAAGCCGGTCAGACAGTTCCTTCGACGGTTTAACGAAGAGAGGCGGAAAGCTATTGGTGAAGAAGTGGCCCGGCTCTTGGCGGCCGGGTTCATTGTTGAGGCTTTTCACCCGGAGTGGTTGGCTAACCCGGTGCTCGTACTCAAGAAGAACGGCACCTGGCGGATGTGTGTGGACTATACGGACTTGAACAAGGCGTGTCCGGCTGATCCTTTTGCTCTCCCCCGTATTGATCAAATCATTGATGCTACGGCAGGTTGTGCACGCTTAAGTTTCTTGGATGCCTATTCCGGGTATCATCAGATTAAAATGGCAGTTAAGGACCAGGAGAAGACGGCGTTTATCACTCCCTTTGGAGCCTTCTACTATGTGTCTATGCCTTTTGGACTCAAGTGTGCACAGGCGACTTACCAGCGTTGTGTACAGAATTGTCTTCATAAACAGATCGGGCGCAATGTTCACGCTTACGTGGATGATATTGTGGTTAAATCCATCAAGGAGGAAACCCTGATAGATGACTTAAGGGAAACCTTCGATAATCTCCGGGTCTACAAGATGATGCTTAACCCGGCCAAGTGTGTTTTTGGTGTTCCTGCAGGCAAACTATTGGGCTTCTTGGTTTCTGACAGAGGCATTGAGGCTAACCCGGAGAAGATCAAGGCTATCACCTCCCTATCTAAGCCGGCATGTATAAATGACGTTCAGCGTTTGGCGGGTCGCATTGCTGCTTTAAGCCGGTTTATAAGCCGTTTGGGTGAGAAAGCTATGCCCCTATATCAGTTGATGAAGAAAACTGATAACTTTATCTGGAACGATGCAGCTAATACCGCTTTTGAGGATTTGAAAAAGCAAGTGGCAGAGCCCCCCGTCCTTGCTGCTCCGGTTGATAAGGAGCCCTTGCTACTATATGTAGCGGCAAATGCACGAGCCGTCAGCGTGGCTATTGTAGTGGAGCGCAAGGAGGCGGGTAAGGAGCATCCGGTTCAGCGGCCGGTTTATTATGTCAGCGAGGTGCTCATTGAGTCCAAGCAGCGGTACCCGCATTGGCAGAAGCTCGTATACGGTGTGTTCATGGCGAGCCGGAAGCTCAAACATTATTTTTAGGGTCATCCCATCACTGTGGTCAGTTCTGCCCCCCTTGGTGATATTATCCAGAACAGAGAGGCTACAGGGAGAATTGCTAAGTGGGCTATAGAACTTGGACCTCATGGCCTCAAATATGTGCCACGCACTACTGTTAAATCTCAGGCTTTGGTGGATTTCATCAATGATTGGACGGAGTCTCAAGTGCCTGAGCAAAAGCCGGATAACACTTATTGGACTATCCACTTCGATGGGTCCAGACAGTTGGAGGGCTCGGGGGCTGGTGTTGTATTGGCTTCCCCTAAAGGTGACAAGTTCCATTAAGTGCTACGGTTGATGTTTCCTTGCACTAACAATGCGGCTGAATACGAAGCTTTGCTCCACGGTCTTCGGGTGGCTAAGGAGATGAGCTTAAGCCGGGTAAGGTGCTTTGGGGACTCAGATTTGGTGGCTCAACAGGTATCAGGCACCTGGGATTCTAAGGATCCTCTCATGGCGGCTTATCGTCGCGAGGTTGATGCCATTGCTGGGCACTTTCAGGGATACCAAGTGGAGCACATTGATCGCAGGAAGAACGAGGCGGCTGATGCTTTAAGCCGGCTAGGTTCTCAGCGAAAGCCGGTGCCGCCTAACACTTTCCTGGATGTCTTGTATAACCCCTCGGTTAAGTTGCCTACAGAAGAGGACTTGGCTATCCCTGACCCGGAGGCACGACTGGTGGCGGCTCTTCATGTCATACCTGACTGGACAATGCCATATCTGGCTTATATAACCCGGGGAGAGTTGCCTGAGGATGAAACTCTGGCCAGGCAAGTAACCCGGCGGGCTAAGTCAATGATTGTCATTGATGGCGAGTTGCATCATCGCAGTGTTTCAGGGGCGTTTCAGCGTTGTATCTCCCCTGAGGAAGGTCAAGAGATCTTGCGTGAGATCCATGAAGGGGATTGTGGCCATCATGCCGGTTCAAAATCTCTTGTGGCCAAGGCTTTCCGTCATGGTTTTTATTGGCTGACGGCTCACGCTGATGCAGAGGACTTGGTCAGTAAATGTGATGGTTGCCAAAGGTTCTCACGACGGGCTCATGTGCCGGCTCAGGAGTTGAGGATGATCCCAATCACTTGGCCCTTTGCGGTCTGGGGGCTTGATATGGTTGGGCCTTCTAAACGGTCCAAGGATAAGAAGACCCACCTCTTGGTGGCCGTTGACAAATTCACGAAGTGGGTGGAGGCTGAGCCAGTTAGCAAGTGTGATGCAGCCACGGCGGTTCAATTTATGAAAAAGGTGATTTTCCGCTTCGGCTTTCCGCATAGCATCATAACTGACAATGGCACCAATTTATCCAAGGGCGCTATGGAAGAATTTTGTCAACGGGAGCATATCCGACTTGATGTTTCTTCCGTGGCTCATCCCCAATCCAATGGTCAAGCTGAGAGAGCTAACCAGGAGATTCTAAAGGGCATCAAACCCCGGCTTTTAGTCCCTTTACAACGGACGCCGGGTTGTTGGGTGGAGGAGCTGCCCTCCGTCTTATGGAGCATCAACACTACTCCTAACAGGTCTACTGGCTTCACGCCTTTCTTCATGGTTTATGGAGCAGAAGCAGTCCTCCCCAGCGACATCCGTCACGATTCGCCTCGTGTGGCGGCTTATGTTGAGACGGATAATGAACAAGCGCGCCAAGATGCTCTGGACTTGTTGGACGAACAGCGTGATGTGGCGGCAGCCCGTTCAGCGATTTACCAACAAGACCTGCGCCGTTATCATAGCCGCCGGGTCAAATCCCGGGTCTTCCAGGAAGGCGACCTTGTGCTCCGGCTCATCCAGGATCAAACAGATGCACACAAGTTATCCCCACCTTGGGAAGGGCCCTTTGTGGTCAGTAAGAACTTGCACAACGGGTCATATTACCTCATTGATATTTGGGAACATAAAGATTCGCGTAAATCTGAGGAGGAGACCCGTCGGCCATGGAATATAGCTCAGCTTCGGCCTTACTACACTTGAGCTGCCGGCTCTCGTGGTGTACATATTTATCTCAGACATGTATATACTATGATAAGCAATAAAGCAGGACCTCTGTCCTTTTTCTCCTCCAATTATGTGTGTGTCATTTTTTACATGCTAATTTGAAAGGAGGATCCGGCTTATGATTGTATTCGAGTCTAGCCGTAAGCAGTAAGGTCACTTGGGGGCTTCCTGTTCAAACATGGGTCGTATTCGAACCAAAGAGAACATAGCTGTCGATACCCATTTGATTGGCAAAGTGCCGAGCTCATTGGGAGGTTGCCTTTGGTCATATTTGAATCATAGTGTAACCCCTCTGAGAACCGATGTGGATCGTATTCGAATCAGCGTCGTTAAACAATTTTCAGAGTCACTTGGGGGCTTCCTGTTCAAACATGGGTCGTATTCGAACCAAAGAGAACATAGCTGTCGATACCCTTTTGATTGGCATCGCCACACCGACTGGGGGCTATATGATCGCATCCGAATCTTAGCTTAACCCCTTTGGACCGGGTTTCTGGTCGTATTCGAACCGGAAGCCCCAAGTTTTTATATTTTATCACAAGTCTACTCTGATCATGTCAAAGTATGTACTGCCGGGTCTCACTTGCGGCTTAATTTTGGTTTATCTTGTTAGTTGAACATCATGGATGTCATCAAGACAGGTAAATTCGAGTTAAGGTACCAACCAAGCTACCCGGGTTATTTAAACCGGAAGTATGCTTACAGGCCGTTAAGTGTGTTATCACGGCTATGTTCAGAGTATAGTTAACGATCAGTCTTTTTTGGTTCGTATTCCGGGTTATCCATCTCAAACACCTGATTCTCAGGGCGGTAAGCCGCCTTGAGACTTGTGATTTGCCTTTCTATGCAGATACTTGAAGGTACTTTTTAAGGTTGAGAAGGACAAAGGGATAATTATGACCCGGAGGAACACCAAAAGGATAACTTCAAGGGATTTCAGCATTCATTACATGCACGATGGCACGGCAGAGATAAATTGTTGCACCTATTCTATTACAAAATTCATCAAGTTTCAAGGACGGAGCGTTGTTCGGTGAACCGCCAGCCGCTTCATGATGCCTGCTGAGTTGAAGTCCCCGGCTCGTTCCTGTCTTCTGCTCCGGCTGATCCCAAGACCTCGAAGGTTGACGACTTCCAGTTGATGCCGTTGAGAGCTTCGAACTGGGCTTCTTCGTCGATTAACCCGGTCGGGTCAATCTCCGGGGCGAAGGTGTGCTGGCGAGCCGGAGGAATCAGATTGAGAGCTTCATAGCGAGGGGTTGGAATCCTCTGATTCTCCGCGTTGTACCCCGGCTGATACTTGGTTAAGTCGGTGTCGTTCCCGATGATGGTGGCCACCGGGCGTACAGCCTTCACACATGCCGCAAAGTCCTTCTGGTCGAAGGCTGAGCCATCTTCCTTCAGACTTGGGTAAACCAGGGCGATGTCTGCCGGGTCTAGCTCCGGCAGGAAGGCTTTGGCCCGGCTCAGCGCGGCAATTGCTCCGGCTCTTGCGGAGGCTCGGCGTAGCTCCTGGATCCGCTGTGGTAGAACAGCGAGCCGGCGCAGGACTTCGGCCAGATGGGTTGGCACCTCGTTGGATAGGGCCACCACAGCTAAGGCGCGCTGTGACCCGGTGTAGAGTTGTTCCACCAGGGTGTACACGGCCTTTAACTTGGTGACCACACTCTGGTTAAGGTTGGCACTCCTGGGACCTGTTTAATAAAGGTCAGATAAGCCAGCGACAAGAATGAATCATAACATATACAGACTTGATGAAAGCCGGCGAGGCGACTTACCAAAGATAGCAGCCACCATTTGGGAAACCTGGCGCTTTAGGCCGGAGAGCTCAGCGGTCTTCTCTGTGAGGGCCTTCTCCGCCTGTTCTGCCCGGGTCACCAGTGCGGCTTTCTCCTCCGCCCAGGCCTTTCGCTCAGCATCGAATTCGGTCTTCAGCTTCTCTTGAGCGGCAATGCTGGAGACAAACTTGGCGTTTGCCTTCCGGGTCTCCATCTCTTGTGTCTTTAGCCGGCTCTTGAGGTCCTCAAGGTCCGACTCTAATTTCTTGCCAATAGCCTGCATATATTTCCGGGTTATTAACAGTCATTCTATAAGTCCCAAGCGCTTTCCAAGCAAAGACACTTGGCACTTGGGGGCTAATGCATATTGAACGTATCTATCTACGTATTGTCGGCTTAGTTTAATAAACCGGACCTAAGTCTACAACATATTCAAGTATAAGTTGTCGACTTGGGGGCTAGCATGACAAGGGTCACTATGCAGAAAGGAAGAAGACAGCAGAAGGTTACCTCAGATTTTTGTTGGATCTGGTTGACCATGGCGATCTCGGCGTCCCGGCTCTTGTGAACTTGGCTGATGTAGCCTGAGACGAGCTCTCCAATGCTTAAGTCGGTGTAGCTGGAGAGATCCAGATTCACCCGGTGGGGTTGCAGCAACTCCCCCTTCACGGAGCATTTGGCCAACACGGTTGGCCTCCTCGGCTCAACATACTCCGTCCGGGTCGTTAGCTGGTGGGGCTAAGCCGGAGGCCTCCGGGTTAACCGACGGTTCGGTCGTTGTCTTGGTGGTCGGGGCAGGGGCTTCAGGCGCTGTGTCCATGGGAATAGTGGCTTCGGGGGCGGAGGCAGCTGGCGGCTCTTGAGCCGTTGCCTCCGGCTCAGGCAAGTCCAGCACTCCGGCTGACCTCGTCTTCTTTGCTCTTTTGGTGAGCTTTGCCTGGGCACTGAGAAAAGCAGAAATGTTAGGCATACAAAGAGTAAATACAGACAGATAATGTAAGGAGATTGTTATTACCCGGGTGCAGTCTTGAAGGCCGGCAGACTTGACTGCATGGAGTCACCCGAAGAGGGGGAGGTCTCCTGATAATTGGAGTCAGAAGAGTTGAGTGGCTGACGGATGACACCCGCCAACGGATGAAAAGGATACAGGTGAGAAAAAACCTCAGTGCGACGCTTCCTTGTTGCGTCGGGTAACCCGGCGGAGAGGTCGGTGTCCTTGCGGGCCCGGGTGTGACGCCGGCTTTCGTGAACCTGCTGCTTCAAAAGAAATTGAGGGTCTTGATGAGCTAATGGATGAGAAAAGCTTACTTTCCGGGTTACTCTTCGGACTTTCAGCTGTGGCAAAGGCTCCGAGTCGGAGGAAAGTGATGTTACCTCTTCAATCACCGGGTTACTGGCGCCAGTGTCATCCTGTCAATAAGCAAAATGTTGATAAGGCGGACAGCAGCAAACAACAAATATGGTAAGAGTTTAAAGGTTTAAGGGTTACCTCTGACTCGGAGCTGTCGCTTTATTGCAGCAGCTCCGAAGCAGTGGGTCTGCTTCCCTTTTTGCGAGGGGCGGCTTTCTTGGCGGCTTTCTTCGCCTTCCTGGCCTTCTTGGCCGCCTCATGGTCATACTTGACCCGCCAAAATTTATCATCAGCCTGAGAAATACAGTAATGAAATCTTAAAATGGTTCAGAGCAAGGTGACATGTAAAAGAAGTTGACAGGTTAAAGTCAGCGGCTTACCGCAGGGGCTGGATTGGTCTTGCAGAACGGGGCTAGCCCGGTCCTTCCACAGTCTGCCAGGCTCTCGTTTAACAGAGCCTTGGTCTCTTCTTCAGCAACGTCTTCTGGAAGATCATTGCAACTGTGCCTCTACGGGTCATCCTTTCGCCCAGTGTACTCACACATTAAGCCGGGGCGGCGGCTCAATGGGATCACCCGCCATGAGATCCAGACCCGGACCAGGTCTATTCCGTTCAGACCGTTGCCTAGCAGAGCCTTGATCTTATTGATCGTTGGAAGCAGAGGCTGGCGTTCCGCGGCAGTCAGCTTGTCGGATAGCGGATGAGTCGGTTCTAGGCGTGTTGGGCGAAAGCCGGGCAGCGGGCTCTGATCAGCTGGGGATGTGTCTTGGCAGTAGAACCAAGTCATATTCTAGCCCTTGGGGTGACTTGGCGGTTCTGCGTAAGGGAATAGGCAATCCCTGCGCCGTTGGATGGAGATGCCGCCTAATTCCAGACTTGGCCCGTTCGCGCACTCGTTTTGGCGGTTTAAATAGAACAGTTCTCTGAAAAGCAGTAAACTGGGTTCCTCTCCAAGGTATACTTCGCAAAAGACTTGGAAATTGCAGATATTGGATACGGAGTTGGGTCCTATATCCTGAGGCCGAAGGTCAAAGAAGTTGAGCACATCCCGGAAGAATTTTGAGCCGGGCGGTGCGAAGCCCCGGCTCATGTGGTCCGCGAAGATCACTACCTCCCCGTCCCTCGGCTGTGGTCTTTCTTCTGACGGATCAGGGGCACGGTAGGACATCACTTCCTTCTTGGGCAGATACCCGGACTTAACAAAGTTGGCCAGGGTCTCGTCAGTGACGTTGGATTTCATCCAGTTGCAAGTGATGGGAGCCTTGGGAGGCATGGTGAAGGTTGGTGGTCTATGATAAAGAAAAAAAAAGTGTCCGAGTTAATTGTAAGCCCGAGATTATCATTCAAACTACAATGGCGGCTTATGAAGGGGACTAATGATATATATTCAGATACGGTGAGTTATCTAAGCCGGAGGAGCATTCAGAATAAGTTGGTCATCTATGGCTTACTGCAGTTAAGCCGGAGGATTCTACGGAGCATGGTTCTCTTTAAACCGGAAAGTTCTACGGCGCGTGTTTTCTTTAAGTCGGAAATATAAGCCGCCAAGATTCAAGGGCTGCAGTTTTTACTAAGTGTGGTAAAACAGATTTCACATATTGCAGTAACTTTTTTGGATCAAAATGGTCGGGTGAAATGAAAATTTTCTAGACCTAAAAATAGAGGCAGGAGAAGTTCTTGAGGTGGAACATAGTTCTTATGCAGTAAAAGGAGGGTTCTTTGCAGGAGAAATGGATCTCAAACATCTACCGCACTGACTCTATGTGAGGTTAAAGATCAACCGAGTGCGGTGACTACAAGAACTACGGAGGTTTGCGGCAATGGTGATGAACGCGAAGAACACAAGATGAACCCTACCGTAGATCTATCTGACGGGGCAGGGGAGACTCACCGGAGTGGGAAAGAGCGGAGGTCGCTGCCGTGAATCTGGTCCGAATCAGGGTGATGCAGCGGCCGGGTTGATGAAGACCAGGGGCGCGACGGCGGCGACAGTGGCGGAGCTCGGGCAGAGGAGCGACGGCGCGAGGAGGAAGAAGAAGAGCGTGAGAAGAAAGTGCTGGGCCGGCCTATTTATAAGGCAGAGTCATAAGTGGGCGCGGGATTCAAGGAGGCCACGGCGTGGTTATCTCCCCCTCACGGCGCCTCGATTTTCGGAATGACAGTAAAAGCAAAGATCCGTTGCGGATCTGGCGGAGTGAAAAACGGACTTAATGGAGGATGACGTCACGGCGGATTATCCGGAGTCCAGAGGATGACGTCACTCCGGGTTATGGCCTTCACATGAATGGTAAGCCGGAGATTTTCTCTGTCTGCAGAGTTGAAGATTGACACGAGCTGGCTCAAGTCAATCTGGGGCCTAATGTTGAGGATATAGACCTTGGAGTCACCCGCCAGGAGGGCCGGGTTACTCTAAGGGTCATTGCCAGAAGCCCGGAGCTAAGTTTCAAGATGATGGGCCAGAGATGGGCTGAGACCCGGATATGGCTTAAAGCCCATAGTTACAATCATTGTTATAGTAGACTTGTAGTGTAAGGCAAGTATTGTTTAGAGTCCGAGCCGGACGCTCTTATGAGCCGGCCGGGACTCTAAGGGCTGCTGGGCGTCAGCCTCCCTATATAAAGGGAGGACCCGGCAGCGGTGTAAGTGGCGACAACAATCTGATCGAGAGTCGGGCATAGCTGTTTAGCTCCCTGGCGATCGTAACCCTAATCAATAACACCTCAAACTGGACGTAGGCTTTTACCTTCACTATAAGGGGCTGAACCAGTATAAACCCTCGTGTTCCTTGTCCCACATAACCCCTTCAAGCTTCCTAGTTGCAATGGCTCCACGACTAAGTCCTAGCTCGAGGACATCTGCCGTGACAATTCCACGACACATTTGGTTTTGGGGTACTGCTCAGGTACCATCAACATTCATTTTCCTCTCGAACCCAACACCCTCTTTCCTAGGGTTTCGGTTCAGAATCTACTTTTTGAGGACATCGCACAGTGTCTGATGCCCTTTGAGACTTTTGTACATACCTGTTTCAAGCAATGTCTTCAACCTAGCATTTTCATCAACAATAGTGGTGGCATCCTCAGCAGAGGGGTTAGTTACCACATCAGCAGTTGAAGATATTGCAACAGTAGCAGTAGAACATTCAGCAACAGAAGTAGCATTATCACGCTCAAGGCATTTTAGACATGGTGGTTCAAATCCTTCCTGAGCGGGACTGATCTGTTGAGCGCGAAGTGACTCATTCTCTTTTTGAAGATCTTCCTGAGCCGCTCTCAATTTCTCAAGTTCTTTTGAAGATAATCGTAGGAAAGCTTTTTATGAGTTGTTGAGAGCGTTTCATGACGACTTTCAAGTTCCTCATACTTAACATGAAGATTTTTTATGTCTTCAATTAAGGACTAAGATCGGGTCATTTCTGCGTCCAACAGGTCATCGCTTTTGTCTAGCAGTTTTTGAATATGTTCCATAGCTTTCAGTTGTTCAGTTGCAATTTTAGCAAGTGTTTTGTAGCTGGGTTTGGATTCACAATCAGAGTCATCTTCACTTGATGTTTGAAAGTAAGCATCACGTGAGTTTACCTTGGCACCGCGTGCCATGAAGCAGTAGGTGGGAGCGGAGTCGTCCTTGTCTAGCATCAGCGTTGGTGAAGGAGCCATTGTCTTCAGTGTTGAAGATGGACTTGGCAACGTAGGCTGTAGCTAGAGCCAGACTTGCAATGCCGGAGTCGGACTCCTCCTCAGACTCCACCTCCGCCTCCTCAGAAGCAGACTCCTCCTCTGAATCCATTTCCTTGCCAACAAAAGCACGAGCCTTGCCAGATGAGCTCTTCTTATGTGATGAAGACTTGGACGAAGACTTGGAAGAAGACTTTGAGGATGTCTTCTTCTTCTTGTCATTAGAATCATATTCCTTGCTCTTCTTCTTCTTCTTCTTGTTCTCATTGTCCCACTGGGGACACTCAGAGATGTAGTGTCCAGGTTTCTTGCACTTGTGACATGTTCTCTTCTTGTGGTCATGAGTGGAAGCTTCATCATTTCTTGAGCTGGATCGTGAAGACTTTCTGAAGCCTTTCTTCCTAGTGAACTTCTGGAACTTCTTCACAAGCATAGCAAGCTCCTTTCCATCTTCAGGATCACCAGAACTGCAGTCAGATTCTTCTTCAGATGAGGAAACAGCCTTTGCCTTCAAAGCGCGAGTTCAGCCATAGTTGGGACCATAGATATCTCTTTTCTCAGATAGCTGAAACTCATGTGTGTTGAGCCTCTCAAGTATGTCAAACGGATCGAGAGTCTTGAAGTCAGGGCATTCTTGTATCATCAGGGCAAGGGTGTCGAACAAGCTGTCAAGTGATCTCAGGAGTGTCTTGAAGATTTCATGCTTAGTGATTTCAGTGGCGCCGAGAGCACGAAGCTCATTTGTGATGTCAATGAGGCGATCAAACGTGAGCTGGACATTCTCATTGTCGTTTCTCTTGAAGCGGTTGAAGAGGTTGCGAAGAACACTGATCCTTTGATCTCTCTGGGTTGAGACGCCTTCATTGACCTTGGAGAGCCAGTCCCAGACTAGCTTCGACGTTTCCAGAGCACTCACACGGCCATACTGTCCTTTGGTCAGATGACCACAGATGATGTTCTTGGCAGTAGAATCCAGTTGAATGAACTTCTTGACATCAGCAGGGGTGACACCTTCACCAGTCTTGGGAACGCCATTCTTGACGACATACTAGAGGTCGACATCAATGGCTTCAAGATGCATGCGCATCTTATTCTTCCAGTAGGGATATTCAGTTCCATCAAAGACAGGGCACGTAGCGGAGACTTTGATTATCCCTGCAGTCGACATGGCTAAAACTCCAGGTGGTTAAACCGAATCACACAGAACAAGGGAGTACCTTGCTCTGATACCAATTGAAAGTGCTAGTTATCGACTAGAGGGGGGTGAATAGGCGATTTTTATGAAAGTCTTCAAAACATGGGAGTTTCGAAGACAAACGATAGAAGTGAACCTATTAACGTGCAGCGGAAGGTAGACTGCACTAGGCAGGCCATAGTCAAGTATTCAATGAAGTGAAAGCACGAAGACTAATAGCAGCTAGGTAGTAATGATCAGGATGGAAGATAGTGTGAAGCCGAACAACAATAGAAGTCACACAGTGAAGTCAAACAGATAACACAAGCAGGCAATGACTTCACGAAGACGAACTGTAAATAAAGAGAGGGAGAAGATAGAACCAGTCGCTTGATGAGGACAAGGATTTGTTGGACCAGTTCCAGTTGCTGTGACAACTATACATCTGATTAGGGAGGCTGAGATTTAACTCAAAAGACCGTGTCTTCACCTTATTCCCCTTGAGCTAAGGACACCGAGTCCTCGCCCAATCACTCTGGTAAGTCTTCAAGGTAGACTTCCAAACCTTCACAGACTTCGTTCACCGGTGATCCACAATGACTCTTGGATGCTCAGAACGCGACGCCTAACTGGCTGGAGGATTCACAGTCCTCAAGTGTAACAAGTCTTCAGGTCACGCGGACAGAAAGACTTCAGTGATGCCTAACACTCTTTGGCTCTGGGTGTTTGGGCTTTCTCCTCGCAAGGATTTCTCTCTCTCTCAAAAGCTTCGGAGGTGGGTTGCTCTCAAACGACAAAAGCCGTGCACTAACTCTGAGCAGCCACCAATTTATGGTGTAGGGGGTGGGCTATTTATAGCCACTAGGCAACCCGACCTGATTTGTCCGAAATGACCCTGGGTCACTAAGGAACTGACATATGTTCCAATGGTCAGATTTCAAACACACGCGACAGCTTGACTTGGGCTACAAGTAAAGCTGACTCATCTAGCTCTGGATAAGATTTGCTCTCATTGTCTTCGCTCGAAGACATAGGATTTGGTTGAGCATCACTTCAGTCACTCTGACTTTGTTCACTTGGACCCCACTTAACAGTACGGTGGTTCCTATGACTCAACAAAGAAGAAAATGAAACTACGAAACAACTATGTCTTCGCGCTCCAAAGTCTTCCTGCGATGTCTTCTCATGTCATAGTCTTCAATGTGAATATCTTCACATACCACCATTGTCTTCAATGTCTTCACACATTTTTAGGGGTCATCTCCGGTAGGTAAACCGAATCAAAGGGACTACTACATGTGTTATCCTGCAATTCTCACAAACACATTAGTCCCTCAACCAGGTTTGTCGTCAATACTCCAAAACCAACTAGGGGTGGCACTAGATGCACTTACACTATCGCCAGGCATCTCCTTAACCACCGAGTTAATTTCCTCATGTGTGAAGGGTAGTGTGAGATGATCAAGATTTTCAGTTGGCCTTATCAAAGATCGAAGATCAAATTGCATTTGTGTGGGATTTGAGGTACCACTACAAAAAAAAGACACATCTGTGACATTTTGGGCCAAACAATTTTTTTTTCTGTCATACATATGACACTTCTATGACGATAATTGTGACAAAACACGGTATCATCATAGATGTGGTGGGCTTCTACTTCTATGACAAAAAATCATGACAGAAAATGGGCTTTTCGTCCTGGGCGGGCCGGAGACGCAGCTGCATGACATTCTTTGGGCCGTCCATGACGGAAAAAACCGTGGTAGAAGCGAGGGCGAGGAAAATTTCGGGGAGTTCCCGATTACGGTGGGAGGTCGGGGGCCGAGCGATGCGCATTTCTCTCGTACACGTACGCGCGAGTGTGCGAGGCGTTGGCTCTAACTGAACCCGAGCGATTGCACTACAGGCTACGCGTTACTGAACCCGAGCGATCGATCGATGGCTGTTAACTGAACCCGATCGAGCGATTCCTTCGCTACTGCTGCTAGTTAAAGCCGATCGATGCTGCCTCTAGGATGAACAGTGAGCATTGCCGGGGGGTTGGATGAACAGTGAGTGGTGGCGTTGCCTCTGGATGAACAGGACCCCGTGGTGTGGAGGGCTGGATGAACAGTAGACGGTGGAGGGGTGCCCGTGGAGGGGTGGTTGAACAGTAGCCGGTGGAGTAGCGCGCGGTGGAGGCTGGATGAACAGGAGCCCGTGGAGGCTGGAGGAGGTCGACGGTAGCCCGTGGAGGCTGGAGGAGGTCGACGGTGGAGATGAACAGTATCCCGTGGAGTCCCGTTTTGCGGTACGCCACACCCCTCCCGATGAACAGGACCCCCGTTTCGACCGTAGGAGGTCCGTTTCGTCCGTTTTGCGGTACGCCACACCCCTCCCGATCAACAGGACCCCCGTTTCGATCGTAGGAGGTCCGTTTCATCCGTTTTGCGGTACGCCACACCCCTCCTGATCAACATGACCCCCGTTTCGACCGTAGGAGGTCCGTTTCGTCCGTTTTGCGGTGCGCCACACCCCTCCCGATGAACAGGATCCCGTTTTGAACGTGGCCGGTCGAACACAAGGCCGTTTCCTCCATTCTGCGGTACGCCAGGCCTCGTTTCCATCGCCTGTTCCGTCCAAGCCCTCCCGATGAACATGACCACGCATTCCGTTCCGACCCAGCCGGTTGGCTCCCACGCGTTCCGTTGCCTCCCGATGAACACGACGCATTCCGTTGCCTCCCCATGAACACGACGCATTCCGTTGCCTCCCCATGAACACGACGACGACGTTGTTTCTCCGTTCCGACCCAGCCATGTCAACGAGCCGTCACCGTACGTATGCGCGAGTAGGCGTTCGAGACCCCGCCCGTATGTACACATACGTGGCCGTATTTTCTTTCTTGCACCCTGGCCGATGTACGTACGTGTACATGCTACGTGCGTGCCTCTACTACGACACGTGCACACCTCTACATCCACCAGTATATATGTACGTACACGTTCGCGACCAGAATGACAACGCTACGTATGCTTCGACCATGTGGGTCCCGACTGTCAGGCACTTCCTTGCGTGCGAAGATGTAGCTGGTGGGTCCCAGCAGTCAGGGGGGCGAATCGTTTTGTTTTTTTCCCAGACGCACTTCCTTGCGTGCGAAGGTGTAGCTGGTGGGTCCCAGCAGTCAGGGGGGAAACATTTTTTTCGTGAAATACGGTGGCCCGTCCGGTGGGTCCCCGCTGTCAGGTGGAGGACTAATTATTTTGCGCGTAATAAGGAGGCACTTCCTTGCTGCGGCCGTGGACCCAGCTGTCAGCGTCTCCACGCATAGTACTCTTCCGATGGAAGTCAGTCGTTGACCACATTGACCACGCCGCGCCGAGAGCACCACGGCGGTGGACAGCGGCGAGGCCTAGGAAGGGGTCGACACGGAGGCAGGGATGACTCGGCAATTGTTTCCCACACGGAGGGGGGTACGACTGTACGAGGGTTTACTGGTTCGTCTGCCGTCGCCGGAGAATAACAGCAGATGTGGGTGAGTAGAGGGATGGCTAGGCCAGCGATGGGAGTACGGTGGGGCGGTGAGGCCTGCGCGGCAGCACAGCCGGCCGCGGGGAGGAGGGAGCAGGCAGTCCCGCCGGCGCTTGTTTGAGCGGCTGGAGCAGGAAGAGCAGAGATTGAAGAAGCACGACGGCCGTTGGATGGACATCCAACAGTCAGTGCTTGTGCGTCAACCTTTTTTTAGGAAAGCCTCAAATCTGTGGAAAACAGCATACAGCCCATCTACCATTATTTCTAATAATTTACAGCCCATTTGCTAATTCTTAAGGTTTTTTTGGAGCCCATATTCTTTTTGTTAGCATTACAGCCCATATTGTGGCCACGGTTAAAAAATTATACGAAATTTTGCATATTTCGGTGCGGTCCAAACTGTTTTTAATCCCGAAATTTTGACTCATATTCAAACTGATTTTAAAAATAAATGTATATCAACATAAAATCCAACAAATTCTCCATGCATAAAAATTAATGTAATTTAAAATCTTGAAATGAAAAAAAAAGATATTTGAAACTAATTGCCGGTTTGATGTGTTTTAAAAATGTACAACCCATTTCTCATTACTGATGGGCCATTTTCTCGGCCATCCGAATGAAAGCTCTCCTCGTCTTGAAAGATTTGCAGCCCAACAGGCCTGACAAAGCGACTTACTTGGCAAATCACAAAAAAAAACTGGGTTGTGGCCGTGGACCCAGCTATCAGCCTCTCCACATACAGTACTCTTCCGATGGAAGTCGTTCCTTGACCACATTGACCACGCCGCGCGGAGAGCACCACGGCGGTGGACGACGGCGAGGCCTAGGAAGGGGACGACGCGGAGCCGGGGAAGACGCGACAGTGGAAGCCCGCGCGTAGAGGAGTACGAGGGTTCACTGGTTCGGCTGCGGTGTGAGGCTGTCGTCGCCGTAGGGCCTGGCCAGCGGTGGGAATAGTAGGGGCAGTGAGGCCTCTGCGGTAGCACAGCCGGCCACGGGAGGCAGGAGCATGCGGCACGACCAGCGCTGCTTTGGGCGACTGGAGCAAGAAGACCAGAGGTTGAAGAAGCACTACGGCCGTTGGATGGACATCGTACGGTCACTGGAGCTAGAATCGTTCATATTGACTAAGTTGACAAAGCCCTTCGTCCCCGTCAACTTAGTTGGCCCACAAGTCAGCCTCCCACCAAGGTGGGTCCCAGCTAGCCGGGGGAGTATTCATTTTTTTGGTGCATAATAAGGAGGCACTTCCGGTGGGTCCGAGCTGACAGCGGGGGGAACGTTTTTTTCGCGAAATACGGTGGCCCGTCCGGTGGGTCCCAGCAGTCAGGGGGAAATGATTTTTTTGCAAAATACTGGTGGCCCGTCCGGTGGTTCCCCACTGTCAGGTGGAGGAATAATTATTTTCCGCGTAATAAGGAGGCACTTCCTTGCGGCTGCCGTGGACCCAGCTGTCAGCCTCTCCACGTACAGTACTCTTCCGATGGAAGTCGGTCGTTGACCACATTGACCACGCCGCGCCGAGAGCACCACGGCGGTGCACGACGGCGAGGCCTAGGAAGGGGACGACGCGGAGCCGAGCAAGACGCGGCAGTGGATGCCCATGCGGAGAGGAGTACGAGCGTTCACTGGTTCGGCTGCGGTGTGAGGCTGCCGTCGCCGCAGAATAACAGGGGGTGTGGGTGAGTGGAGGGATGGCCTGGCCAGTGGTGGGAGTAGTATGGGGGCGGTGAGGCCTCCGCGGTAGCACAGCCGGCCACGGGAGGCAGGAGCAGGCGGCACGATCGGCGCTGCTTTGGGCGGCTGGAGCAAGAAGACCAGAGGTTGAAGAAGCACTATGGCCGTTGGATGGACATCATACGGTCATTGGAGTATTGGCTAAGTTGACAAAGCCCTCCGTCCCCGTCAACTTAGTAGGCCCACAAGTTAGCCCAACAATATGGTGGGTCCCAGCTAGCAGGGGGTATTCATTTTTTTGGGCGTAATAAGGAGGCACTTCCTTGCGTGCGAAGATATAGCTGGTGGGTCCGACCTGTCAGCGGGGGAACGTTTTTTCACGAAATACTGAGGCCCTTCCTGTGGGTCCTAGCAGTCAGGTGGAGGAATCATTATTTTGCGCGTAATAAGGAGGCATTTCCTTCCGTGCGGCCGTGGACCCAGCTGTCAGCCTCTCCAAGTACAGTCCACTTCCGATGGATGTCATTCATTGACCACGTTGACCAGGCCGCGCCGAGAGCACCAGGGCGGTGGACGACGGCGAGGCCTAGGAAGGGAACGACACGGAGCCATGGAATACTCGGCAGTTGTTTCCCACGCGGAGGAGTACGAGGGTTTACTGGTTCGTCTGCCATCGCCGGAGAATAACAACATGTGTGGGTGAGTAGAGGGATGGCTAGGCCAGCGATGGGAGTACGGTGGGGCCGTGAGGCCTGCGCGGCAGCATAGCCGGCCGCGGGAGGAGGGAGCAGGCAGTCCCGCTGGCGCTTGTTTGAGCGGCTGGAGCATGAAGAGCAGAGATTGAAGAAGCACGACAGCCGTTGGATGGACATCCAACAGTCACTGCTCTCGTGTGTTGAATAAGTTGATAGGGCGTTGCGTGTGCGTCAACCTTTTTTTATGAAAGCATACGCGTCAACCTGTAGTAGGCGCACAAGTCAGCCTCAAATCTGTGGAAAACAGCATACAACCCATCTGCCATTATTTCTAATAATGTACAGCCCATTTGCTAATTCTTAAGAATTTTTTTGGAGCCCATCTTCTTTTTGTTAGCATTACACCCCATATTGTGGCCACGGTTAGAAAGATACAAAATTTTGCATATTTCAGTGCGGTCAACTGTTATTAATCCAGAAATATCGATTCACATTCAAACTATTTTGAAAAATAATGTATATAAATATAAAATCCAAATAATTGTCCACGCATAAAAATCAATGGAATTTAAGATCTTGTAATGAAAAAAAAAAACTAATTCCCGGTTTGATGTGTTTTAAAAATGTATAGCCCATTTTTGGGCAAACCGAATGAAACTCTCCTCATCTTGAAAGATTTGCAGCCCAGCAGGGCCGATAAAGCAAGTAGGCCTTGTTTGGGTATTTATTAAAAAAAATAGAACTGGGCTAGCCATTTTTAGCAAGAAAAAAACACAACTGGGCTCATGATGTGGTAAACATAAATAAAACCCTGGCTAGACGGGCCACAGCCCCCGCACAGCCCCGTTGTTACCCTGATCTGTCCATAAAACTAGTATAAATAACAACTGCTTGTTCCTAAAAAACTGCGCGACTTGCTGGGTCCCTGGTGTCAGCCGCTCGTACTGTAATTCTCTCGTTTATTGACTACGTTGACAATGGCGTGAGCCCCAGATGTCCAACCATTAGGAGGAACCATATTTTTGGGCTTGTACTATAGAGGCACTTGCTTGCGTACTGCCATGATGCTGGTGGGTCCCTACTGTCATCCTCTCCACGTACAGTCATCTCCTTGTTCCTCTCGGTTGTTGACGACGTTGACAACGCAAGAGGGCGGCGCACCGCGCACGGCGAGCGAACCAAGGCCGCAAGGTGGAGGACGACGGCGAGGCCTCGGACGGAACAAACAGGAGCCGTTGAAGATGCGCCGGTCCAGTCGCATGCGGAGGGGAGTACGAGGGTCGACTGGTTCGGGCGCGGGTGCGTGTTGGGGCTGACATCGCCGGAGAATAACAGGACGTGTGGGGGAATAGAGGGAGGGACTGGCCAATGTTGGAGGGTACATACGGTAGGGCGGCGGAGGCGCAGCCATCCATGGGAGGCGGGAGCAGGCGGAGCCGGCAGGGTGGTTTGGTTTGGGCGGCTGGAGGAAGAAGAAGACAAGAGATAGAAGATACACGACAGATGTTGGATGTCAATCCAACGGCTGGTAGGCAGAATCATTTGTTGACTAGCTAGTAAGTCGACACCACCTTGGATAGGCTATTTCCTCGCGGGTCCCAAATGTCAGAATCCAAATCTGTCACGGTCATGCAGCCTTTCCTATGAAAATTTACAGCCCATTTGATGTGCTAGTTCGAAATAAGTTTGTGGGTGCTGGTGGGGGCTAATCACTTGGCTTCTGTAATGCACAGTGAGCTCAAGCAGCCGGCGAGAGTGATGTTATTTCCCTTGGTTGGGATTTGTTACAATATTTCACTCTAAATTAAACGAATGGCAGGCCATTTGCCTTGTTTCAAAGAAAATATGACAGTCACAGCCGAGTTGAAAAGGGCAGGAACATCTAACTCCAGCTTACAAACTGTACAAAAGCACGACGGTTAATTGTTCATCAGGTTTACAAAAAAAACAGATTGAAAAGGGCAACAACATCTAACTCCAGCACTGTTTTCGGCAGTCACAGTCAAATGGATCGGTCAGGTCCATAGAATGAACATCCTGGGTCGTAAAATTTACTGGATTATGACCACAATATGTTGTAAATAGAAGCCCGACACGTTCAGATGCTCTTTTGCCCACCTGAAACTCCTTTTTTTGCTCTTCGACATACCCATCCGTCAAAACCATGCTGCTATTTATCTTAAGGCTGATGGACAATAGTAACCTCGCATTCAGCAGGAAGAATGTGACAAATCTTGTGTTTGCACGGTTGGCTACATATCGTTCTAGCATTATTGTCTTCAATCGAATCTCATGAGAAGTGAGAAAATCCCGATGCTTACGAATCCACCGATTGGTTATAACTTTCTTACCCCGTCCTGTTGCCTAAATAGACATGAAGATTGAAAACAGTTAAGGTCTAAAAGAAGAGTGTCGAAAGAGCAACAGCTGAACGGTTAATTCTAGTACACTATATGCGGGCTTCCAATGTGCGTGAAATTATCACCTTTATATACAACTTCTCCATACATGGAAAGCATTACAACAAGCCAATAATCTTGTTCAGATCAAAACTATTCATTTGGATATATAAGATCTTGACAGAATCCAGCACCATTGATAGGCCATCCATGGAGAAACTCTTCATTGAGCATAGAACATAATATTAGTACAAAATGTGTACTCCAAGATGATATATAAATTATGCGCAGGAATTTAAAATGCAGCTTATGGTTACAAGTGTAGATGATAATATAAAGTACCTGAAGAACTGTGGAGCCAAACACCATATTGAAATGAGCATAGAGATCATGTATTACACCCAAGGTCTCCAGTTTAGGCACAGAGAGGACGGTTATTTGCAATGGTGAATAACTAGAATCAAGGATCAACCTTTGAAGTGAAGGGGCATCTTGGATGATGAGCTGCCTTCCGTCAAAAGAAATACCAATTCTTACAAGGTTAGGCGACTTTATTTGGAGACAACCGATTCTAACTGTGAAAACAAGCACCAAGCACTCCTGCGCAGGGCAACTGGAGTGGATGATGTTGTGTAATGAGGCCTCCGATATACGAACCTGCACAAGTGAAAGTTTCTTGAGAAATGGGAGTCGAAGGTTTAGTACCAGATTGTCTGGTAGGTAGCCCAGCGCAAAGGTGGCGGTGTGGAGAGAGGACGAAAACCGCGAGATGGACATCGGTGCTGAAGACACAAGTTCATGGCGTTCGGTATGTGGTATGTGATTTCCAGGGGAATAGTAGAACTCAAGCAGCTGTAGTTCTGTGAATTCAGGGGATTTCAGCCAGACGTCCACCGTGCAGGGCATGGTATGCTTGCTCAGGTAGCATGACGGGATGCAGAGGCTTTGAACGGAGCCCTGGTGGGAGGAGATGATGGCTCTGGGGATTTCAAAATCATTGAAGAGAGATAGCTGACGATAGTCGAGATTAAGGGGCACGGCGCGCCATAGAGGGCGCCACCGAATTGAGAGGACTTGGGTGCGGCAGCAATCCTTGGTGGGGAGAAGCGAGATGATCTCCCCAAGGACGGCGTCCGGGAGATCGCTGATGCGGTCCACCCGAGATTCTACAGGTCATGGGATCCGGTGGGGGCGGGGTCGCCGCTTCTCCCCGCGCTGCCGGGTGCGGGATCTACAACAGGCGTCGCCGCTGGCGGGAGCCTCATCTTCTTGGCGCTGGGGTCAGCCGACTCCATTTTCCTCGAGGGCGTCGCGTCGCGCTCACGGATTTGAGCAGAGTAATGAATGACGAGCCTAGTTGTAGTGTGAGCGAAGAAGAAGGGGAGCTGGGGGTTTCTGTAGGCACTACTAGGAAAAGGCCTGCTAGTGGCGCACCTGTTTTGGCTACTAATGGCGCACTACAGGTGCGCCACTAGCATCACGCCATTAGAATTTAATACTAATGGCACACCCATGATGCGCCACTTCTATGTGGTGCGCCATTACTAACATTTTTTCAGAAAAAAAATTTCAAATTTTTTCAGAATTTTTTTTCAAATTTTTTTTCCATTTTTTTATTTTTTTCTTAATCTCGGGTCACTACGGCTTAATCTCGGGTCAATATGCTTAATCTCAAGTCAAATCACACTAAGTGGTCAAACTTCCCGGAAGGTCACCCATCCTCACACTACTCCAGCCCAAGCACGCTTAACTTTGCAGTTCTATCCAACCCCAGCACCACCTCACTTAACAGGCACTTGTTGATATATCTATCATATCAATCCTATTAAACCTTGTTGATGTCTAGGACTTTGTTCATGTTCATGAGTATGATGAAATTTTGAAAAATATTTCAAACTTCCCGGTCATATTACGTATCATTTTTTGAAAAAAAATTCCAAAAAAAAAGTTCGAAACCAATTTTTTTTTCTGTTACTAGTGGCGCACCTAGCAAATGGTACGCCACTAGTAAGTTTGAAATTTTTCATTTTTCCCCCTCTAGATCTTAAAAGCCCCGTAACTTTTTTCTGTTAGGTTTTTAAGGATTTTGAAAATGTTTAACTTTTCGAGTAGATGATTTTTCATATAAAAAACTTTTTAATCCGAGTTCGTATGCAAAAGTTATGCCCATTTTACAAATTCCAGAGAGATTTTGCAAATAAAGTCGAAATTCATATTTGTAAATTTTCCCAACAAGTGGACCACATATCACATGGGGAACTTATTTTCTTTTATTTTTTTGACATTTCCATCATTTTCTTTTATTTTTTAAACTGAAAAGGCGGTCCACGGGGGGGGGGGGTGCATTCGGTGGATTTTTTGGGCCAAGTTAGTAATGGCGCACCGTGGGAGTGGTGCGCCATTACTAGTTCAGCTAGTAATGGCGCACCACACACACGGTGCACCATTACTAGTTTTGAAAAAAATAAAAAAAATTGAAAAAAAATAAAAAAATTACTAGTGGCGCACCGTGGATGTGGTGCGCCATTACTAGTTTAACTAGTAATGGCGCACTATCCCCTGGTGCGCCATTACTAGTTTTTTTTTAAAAAAAAAGTTTGTTACTAGTGGCGCACCGTGGATGTGGTGCGCCATTAGTATTTGGACACTAATGGCGCACCAACACATGGTGCGCCATTAGTATATAGTAGTGGCGCACCACATGTGTGGTGCGCCATTAATGTCAATATTATCTATAGCCCTTTTCCTAGTAGTGAGGAGTGAGGAAGAAGGGGAGCTGGGGTTTTCTGTAGGAGTGAGGTGAGGAATTTGGGGGTACGAGTGGAGCGAGCTGACATGAGGTGGGTGGGAGCGAGGAGGAAGAAGAGCACCCAGGTATTTTGGGGGGGGGTGTGCTGGGTGTGGGTAGCGCCTCTCATTCAGTAAATATACGGGCTTTTGAATTGATTTTACTATTTACTAGTGTGGATGGGCTGTTTTGTCTTGGGCCCAGAGAAACAATTACTACTAGTACAGTGGAGACACTCTACAGCTACCCAGAAAAACAATTACTACTAGTACAGTGGAGACACTCTACCACTTCTGGCTCCTCCTAGGTCATTGAAACGTCTCCCTCTACTGAATGCCATTATACTTTTGTTCACCGACATGCGAGCCATGCAGCGCGCGGGCCCAAATGCCATCCACCAAATTAGAAGGCAGTATGCAGGCGGAGAGTCACCCCGGTCATAGCGCGGTAGTAACGAGCCGTCGTATCACAAAACCCCACCTCCCCGCAGTCTAAGTTTGACGGACGAAGCAACCATCATTTCACTCTTCGCTGAATCCCCTTCTCCCTCACCGTCTTCAAGAAAGGCAACACTCGCATCTGCCACTGTTCTTCTCTCAGAACGAAGGGAAGGTAAGCGGATCCGTGATGTTGGTATATTTTCATTCAGAGAAAAAAAGAACTTTTGCAAAGCAGTAACCGATCCTCACTCGCTTTTTTGTTTCATTGTCATTGCGATTGTGTTTTCCTTTCAGTGGTCTCCTAGTATTCGTCAGTTTCATGATGGACCAAGGAGAACCAGGCAAAGATCTGCCGATATTGGAGCAGACGCGGGAGGCTGATCCCCACGAGACAGAGAGCTCCAAGAAGATGGAGGCAACCACCGAGCCGACCCCAGATACGCTCACGGCCACTACTGAGATGGTCAACGCCCCGTTTGAGGTTACAGCCCCCGTGGCACTGCAGGAGCAGTTTTCCCCCTTCGAGGATGTGCCCCCCCCCCCCGCTGAGCTGCCCAAGGTGATTTCCTTCTTTGCCGATCTCGATTGTGGTTTTTCATCTAAGTATGTGGTGATTTTTTTTAGAAAAGGAAGTATGTGGTGATTAATAATGCAAAATTTTATTAGCTTCGATGCCATGCTATACATAGTGGTTTAAATAACTTGTGTTTCTTATACTAAAAAGTAATTCAGAATTTGTTTCTGTTTCAATTAGAGCCCTAATGCAGACAAGGATTGTGTGGTTGTACATGTCACTCGCTATGAGGCGGACGACCTGAATATACGCACTGGGAAAACAGAGTTCTTAGGCTGTTGGATCCTGGAAGCCATTTGCGGCCAATGAAGAGTTGTATTCCAGCCTCACTGTTGTCAGGTGTGTTGTCCAGGGTGTACTGAAGCACAAGATGTTCAAAGCTACTCCTTCGTTTGTGAGGCATACTGTTCTTGTCAAGCTTACGCAGGAAGATGATGTGGCATGCCTCCACAAACAAGTTTATCAGTGGCAAGGCCACAAGGTTGTCTTCATGAAGGTTCACAGGATTGAGCTGCAGCGGGACGTCCTCGATGATGTTCATGGCAAGGTCCATCTTGTGTCCAGCCCAAATTAGATCGAGGCATGAAATAGTTGCCCCAGCTAGTGTTTAATAGTAGTTTGGATTGTGTCTAATTATCTGAACCTTGCCTGTTATCGACCCCTCTGGGGCTAGTACTCTGTTTGAATCCGTCTATGGGAACTGCTGCTACTTTTGTGTGCCCGTGAATCATGTGAGAACCATCGTAATTGTTGCCGAAACAGATGCGTCCTCACTAGTTTTTTCATGAATATGGCATGGTAAGACATAAGTTGTCACGGTTTATCATACGAGCAGTGTGTGTTTTGATGAAATAGAGCACTCGTTCGAGAACCGTGCGCCGACGTATACATAAGTACTTGTAAACACTGTTGGTGCTACCCCACTTGTAAGCAGTTGTGCAAAACACGGCACATTGGCTCAGCTCGCTTCAACACTAGGCTATCGACCAGCTAACAATCAACAATCTGCTGTCTGACATATAAGCAACTATGTATCTTGTTACAGTGGTTCATGCAGTTAATTGAGGCCACAATGTAATAAATTCCAAACGTTCACACGCTAGTCCAGCGCTCATGTGGAACACTCACATTAAACTCGTCTTCATAAAAAACTTGAAAAGCATAAGTTAAGCAATTTTATACATCTCAATGATTCATAGAACATAACAAACATATACTAGTTCACAGCAAAAGACAAAGTTGTGAGAAGGTTTACAAATCAGGAAAAAACAAGCAAGGCTTCTCTGAGCAAAGGGCCTCCCGGCAGGCTTAAATTTCCTGGAGTTCACTCTGGTTTTTTCTTGTTGCCACCATCCAGGGTTAGGTTCTCTCATTCCAGAATAACCAATTATAATTGTGGTCTCAGCTGGAATGCTGAACTGAACCATGCAGTGTACTGACCAGCTGAAATGCTTGTGCATTCCACTAAATTTAAGCACCGCTATTTGCAGAAATAAGCAGACCACAATGCCTCTTGTCCGCGCACCTGTCCAAAAAACCGCCGTGCAGCCGTGCCAGCTAGTCCTCGGTCCATGGATGAACTGGTAGAAAGTGCATTCCGGACTAGGATGCAGTTGTTTTCGCTCGTCCCTGCACTGCAATCAGGAAGTAAAACGTACGAATCAGCTTCTTTTAGATTGCGTTGGTCATTCTACCTTAGTTACTACCAATGTAGGGATACCTTGAAGACGGGAGGTTAGACGACGGCAACGAGGGATAGCCATCTCATTTTGCGCAGTTGTACTAAAACTGAGGTGTGTGCTTTTGATTGCGCGGATAGAAACGATACGGAGACAGACATCCCGAAACGATATGGAGACAGACATCCCTGTTTGCGCAAATACGAAATACGGTTATTTAAACAGTGACAGATATTACTACTTTCCCCCGTTTCCTCTTAGAACCAAGTCCTAGATTCATGCTACAGCTTTCCCACTTTCTTCCCTGTTTGAACCAACGCTTTGAGTCGACTGTATGAACTAGCTTTACTTCTAATAATAGTAGAAGTCTAGGTGGCTTTGGAACAGCGGACGGAAGTAGAAAAGGATCCACACGAAGGGAGCTGGGGCAGTAGAGCAAGGCAGGTTTCGAAGGAATATATACCTGAGGGTCGTCGGCATGTGGCAAAGACGGCGTCGGGAGGCCGCATCTTGGCCACAATACCGCAGGGAGGAAGAAGGGGTCGGAGGCCCTCCCGAGCCGGCGCTCTCTCGGAGAGAACGGCACGGCCGCCGATCGGGACGCGCGGGCAGCCGTTGGTCTCCTCCCTCGCCGCCGACGACAGCGTGAACGATGCACCTACACCCCTGCCCCGGTCGAGGTTGTCCGGCCGGATTTGTGACCAGCCGTGAGCTGAGAGAGAGTGTGGCCACCTATGTGTTGCTTAGATCTGGAGAGCATGAGAGAGTGAACGAGAGGAACCCTAGTAAAGCAAGCGCTAAGGCTCCTGCTTTTATATATAGTGGAGTGATTTTGTTGTACCAGCTTCAAAAAAATGCGCTCCTACGTGTACCCGCGAGTGGGTGTGAGAGAACTAGTGCGTGCGTGCACCGCTTCTCTTCGTGAGAGTACAATATACTATGCCCAAAGAACGTTCGCCGCAAGAGTAATAGTATAAGTGTGTGACGTGTGAGCTAAAATAAAATGTGCGCGCCGTCTTTTGTTTTTTAGAAGTTCTGAGGGTAGGGTGTGAAGAGCACATATGTGCGTGACGTCTACCTGCAGATAGACGGTGGGTGCGACGTGCGAGTCTGCGAGAGGACTCGGGAGAGTCGTGACTCGTGAGGGTGCGTGTGCGTGAGAGAGAGGGGGGCACGTATCAATGCAATGCATGTGTCCGTAAATCATTATCCGACAAACGTTCGCCACAAGCCTTTTCCTGACGAACGCCGTAAGAACCGTTAGATCGGCATCCGACAGTGTCAGTTTTGCCATGTCATTTAACAGAACAGCCACTCCTCCTACACACAAATCTTCCACGTGAGTGTTAGCAACTGCCGTATGCTCCCTCCGTTCCGAAATGCAGTGCATATAGCTTTATTGAAAATTCGAACCTCGCAAACTTTTACCGAGTTTTCGTGTACCAAATTGCACATGTAGAATACCATGTATATATCATTTCATTCATCTTCGAGAGGTAACTATAAAGATGGGTGAGGAGTCTACAAAGAAAGACCATCGTATCACCCGCAGCAATTTCAAGCATCCTTTAGTGTCGAGGAATATCATAGGAACTCTATATGATATGATTTTTATAGGATTTTTTCCTTTAGAGCCAATTGGTTCATAGGAATAGATTCATATACTCCACATTTCAAAGGAAATAAACATGATATCATTTCTATAGCTTTAGAGCCACTTGGTTCATATGAATGGATTCCTATACTCCCTTAATTTCAAAGGAAAATAAACATTAGCGTATATTCAATAGAAAAGTTCCTATGATATGAACCAAATTACATCTCTTTTCTAATCCCTCCTCATAGGAATTGAGATACATGTCATCTCTAGATTCAATAGAAAAGTTCCTATGATGTGAACCAAATGACATCTCTTTTCCAATCCCTACTCATAGGAATTGAGATGCTCCATGTCATCTCTTTCCCTACAACTTCCATGTATACATCTTCTATTCCTAAATAGATAGTACAACCCACTAGTAGCTTTTTTCCAAAACATGCAACTATGGCACAAGAACTATATAGTGTGCCAATAACTTTGAAAGATGGTCGCTGGATGAAGCTAACCCGACAGTGCAGAGATAGGCAAATCCGAGCACTACTGGCCGTTGGATATCATCAACATTCCACCAGATCTGCCACATGTACAATTTAGAAGACTCCATGGTTGAACTTAAGCATAATGCACAAACCTCAAAACACAAGCACTTCTCCTTTGTTCTAGAATCTTCTGTATCATAATTGATTATTTTTTTCTAAATGAATTGCCATTATTTGTTTTTTACTTTATGATTTACAATGCACAACCCCATGAATCTTAACATTTTTATAAAACTAATTGATTTTGAATGAGATGAACTATAAGAACTAAACGAACATCTACATCATGCATATATGACTCAAAGCTTTACATGCTATAGTGTGTATTTATTCATAATTTGGTTTCGAAATCTCATGCGTTCAATACATGTGTACCTTACTAGTTTTGAGTAGAGTAGCAAATTTCACGCGGCCCCGGGTATATCAAAATGCAGGGCCCATGCATCATTGCCTTTCGGTCGAACCTACGTCCACAATTTTTTGTACGTACTATATCTCCACTGGTCCCCGAACCCAAAATGCTGCCTCGTTCCCGTAAAACCAAGCGGCCCACACATATTTAAGGCGTCGACTCGAACCCGTTTACTACGACGTGGCCCCGCACGCCGTAGTACTCCTACAAACCCTACCGCCGCACTCATCATCGGTTTTCTTCAAGAGGACGAGGGAGAAGCCGATTTGTAGTGGAGGCGCTTTCAAAAAAAAGGATCTGTAGTGGAGACCCCTACCCTAGGGTGCCCTAGGTAGCTGCCGCACGCATCATTGTTTTCTCTTTTCTTTATGCTCTTGCGCCCTAGAGTGAAATGATGGTTGCTTCGTCCGTCCAGCTTAATGCGGGAAAGGTGGGGCTTTGTGATTTGACCCCTCATCGCTCATTTTCTACTACTGCGGCGCTACGACCGGGGTGCCTCCAATTCCAACCGCTGCTCCGAACTGTAATTTGGTGCATCGCACGTGGAACAAGACGGTGGATGAGCCACATGTCGGCCAAAGGGGTCCTGTTAAGTGTGTCGCCATTTCGTGTGCGGACTGACCCTGCTTGAGTTGCTACGCCAACACGACAGGAGCAGCCTACCACTTGGTTTTGCTCCTTGGTGAATCCCGACTATATTGATCTAAAAAGATACGTGCTGAACTACCCTCTCCGTCTCGGTTTTTTTATTTTTAGGCGTCTCGGTTTATAGGGCCTGCACGTAGTTCTAGGTCATCCATTTGACTAACTAAATATGAGTTACTATGTCACAAAAAGTATATCATTGGATTCTTAAGCGGATGTAGTTGTATTTAAAAGTCGAGGGCGGGGCTTTTCCTGCGCGGTAGGCGGGGCAGTTCCGCCTAGTCGGTTCGACAGAGACGCGAGAAGACGAGGGAGTAGGCTGCTGCAAACGTAGGGCTGTGTGATTTGACAGCGAGTTACTGCTGGACAGGTGGGGCCCCGTGATTTGACTTGCCATTATCATTTTAACTGCGGCGCTACGACCGGCGTGAGTCTCCCGATTCCTGACCACCTCCATACAGGTGCCTCTCCCAATGCTCCACCATGTAGTAGAGGCTGGCTCTTGCATGAGAGCCCACTTCTCCACTTTTTCCTTGCCTCTCTTTCCTCCACATATGCAAAAATGCCATGTAAAGCGCACTATTGTACTTACTTTTACTTGCTCCTACAGGTGCTTAAGCTTGCCACATAGGCATAAAGTCTGATGTGGCAAGTTAATCAAGAAGAGAGAGACTAGTTTGGTGACCCAAGGAAGAAACGGTGCTAAGCGCGTGTACCTAGGTGAAAAGACAATTTTGAGTCTATAGCTAATTAAATGAAGCAAACTTAGCAACACCATTTCATTGGAAGAGGTCACTCCTTGGCAAATGCAATAAATACTAGTACTCCCTGTGTCCCATAATATAAGAACGTTTTTGGCACTACACTAGTGTCAAAAACGTTCTTATATTATGGGACGGAGGGAGTACGAAGAAAGAGATAGAGAGGAGTAAAAAAATACACTTATAGCCAACCTTATAGCCAACCTTGTTGTAGTATGAGTGACTAAGTGATGACTATGTATGACATGCCAACATCAGATAGCCTAACGCACCGTGTTAAATCTCCAAGGGCGCGACCGCGCGAGCGACGCGACGGTCGTGGTAGGCGCGACCATGATACGGGCTGCTGGCAGCCCTTGGATCTGAGATCAAACGGTCGCATGCTAAGTTGCTGAAAATTTGCAGAATAACCCTCCAGGATAGGATATTCACCCATAGGTCTAGAATCACGCCATGCAACCGTTCGATCTCAGATCCAAGGGCTCTCGGAAGCCCGTATCATGGGAGAATGGAAAGCCACTACCCTGCCGTTCGCACGCTGGCAGTTCGCTCCTACTCGTCCCCGCACGTCCTTCAATACTACGGCGGTTCGCTCCTAGTCGTCCCGTCCATTCACATTACGGCAGTTCCACTAATCCTAACCCTCCTCCCAAATCCATGGCGTCCCAAATCTCCACGATCGGCGGTGAGTACAAGGTTAGAACCATCACCGGCGATGAGTTCGACGTCATCTACACCCGTTCTTCCGCGACGGTGAAAGGATGCCTTTCTCGCTTCAGACGCATGTTCGAAAACTCAGATGATGAGTGGGTCGCTGGGCTAGATGTTGAGTACACCACAGTCCTGGGACGAGAGAAGGATCTAAAGGACGAAGAGAGGAAGAAGCCCGCCGTGATCCAGGTTTGCGTACATAACGTTTGCTTGGTCTACCACATATGCCATGCCGACGTTGAGTGCCAGGATTTTAAGAACTTCCTCAAGGACAAAACAGTGAAATTCGTTACTGTAGACTTTAAGAACGACAAAGAAGTCCTGGGTCGGATAGGCCTCGTTGTAGGCAACCCCTTCGACCTCCAGAAGAATCGGCTGGTGCCCTCTCGTCAGCCTTCAATGCTGACCCTGGCAGGAGCCATGGTTCATCCTTCGTACCGTAAACTGGAGAAACCTCATTACACGTTTCATCGTCATGCATGGCAGCGGAATGTACTAGATATAGACCACATCCACTACGCTGCAATGGATGGCTACCTTTGTTTCAATATCTACAAGGGTTGGATGAAGAGCAACAGCCAAGTGTGCGGTTCAAGCAAAGAAGTATCGGCCAAGAGGAAGAGGGACAAGGACGAAGTCGAGGACGTGGACGAGGACTCCGAGTAAGGTGGCAGTGTCGTTGCTCATGGTGGTTCTAAACTTCTAATGCAGTGTCTACCGGATTAGTTGCATAGTTTAATTTCAGGTGTGCTTAGTTTAATTTGAGGGGTGTGTTGTGCTGAGCCCCTAGCAGAACTATGTTATGTTTCTTCTCGTTACTTTAACTCTTCAGTATGTACATACTACTAGTATTTCTTTAATAGAATTTAGCACCCCAATTAAGCACGTACTAGCTTTTTTAATAGTACTATATGCATAATTTGGCGACGAGCGCTCTCTATATGTACCACCTTTTTTTAATTTCAATTTTTGCTCCATGGTGCAATCCATCGATAGTACTACTGTACAAAAGTATACATTTTTTAAAAGGCTAGAGTACTGTTCATCACATATATAGCCAGTTAAATTCTCAACCTAGAACGACGTGCATGCCATGTAGTAAACTGATACGGAGGAGGTATAGTAAAATGAGGTGATTTTACCGAGCGATCGGCGGGGGAGCATGGCCTATCATGCGGTCCCACGTGTCATGATGTACCAAGGCGATGCGCGTGTCCATCTTGAGGCAGAAGCAATACTACGTGGTTTGAGATGATGGCAAACCGAAGTGTGAAATAATGGTTGCTTCGTCCGTCTGGGAAGGTGCGGCATTGTGATTTGACGTCTCATTGCTCATTACTACTACTGGGCCGGTACGAGTGGGGTGCGTCCCCCTGCTGTTCTGCACTATTATTTGGTGCTTGACACGTCGACCCGGTTGCTATATGTCCCACATGTCGGCGACAGGAAGTACAGATTTCATGAAAGGGAGCGTCGACGGAGGAGTATACTACAGAATTCATGAAAGGGAGCGACTTAGTTTTGGAAAAATCTGTTTTTACGGAGTACGTACCCACTAGGGTTTATAGGGCTCATCTAAAAAACATTCGTTTTTCCGTTTGATAAGTCTCAATTCTACTATACTAGTAGTAGTACCATTACATGTTGGATTTCGAGGTGCGTTAGATCACCCGACGCAAGCAGTGTCAAGAGGAAACTAACCAATGCATGTACAAGTTCATGGAAATTTAGTGGTCATTCATGCATTCGTTCTAATTAATGCCTCGGTAAACATAACTTCTTGAGAAAAACGAGCGTACTAATTACTTGTGCAAACTACGAAATTAATTCGACCACTCACCGTCTACCTTGGTTGGAGAGATTTTGAAATTGAGCCATAAACTGGAAAGGAGGGAGTAGTAACTTTTGTCTCGATTACTATTTGTGGCCTTGTATAGATGCAAAATGTATTTTTTTATAGTGCCTTGTATAAGTAAATGGAGGGAGTACTAACCAAAGTACGTAGTAGGGACGAGGAGTAAACGGGGGGAGTAGTAAAATTTTCTCCTCGTGCTGCGAGCCACCGTGCGCGTGGGCGAGGGAGCGAGCGTAAAGGCGTACAGTACTACTACTACTACTACTACTCGTAAGCAAGCTTCACCTCATCCTGCGAGCCACCGCGCCCGTGGGCGGGGGAGACGGCGTACTAAGCAAGTTTCTCCTCGTTCTGCGAGTTGATGGGACACATAAAAAGTACTCCAGTGTATAGAGCCTTACCTGACATGACTGTCCTACCCCCAACCCGCAATATGTCCGAAATTTTAGATGGGGGCAAAGTTTGTAACTTTCCCCAAATTTCAAACAAGCGCGTCTCAAACCGAAACATTGTTCCCCCTTAGTTCCCCGCCTCCCTCCGTTTCCCCATTCATACTCCGTGGGCGCAAAAACGCCCTCTCCACCAGCCGCGAAACCCCAGCCTCCTCCGTCCTCCTCCCCATAGCGGCCAATCCACCGCCGCCCTCCTCCATCACGCCGGAGCCGGTACCCCGACGTCGTCGTCCAACGCAACCGCAACCGCAACCGCAACGCCCTCATGGATTTAGCAGCTGAAGCCGAGGCAAAGCTGCCTTCACGACGCCGACGCCGACGTGCGCCGTACCAGAACCACTCCGACCACGCCGTCCTGCGCCTCACTGCTGCGGCTCCACTGTCACAACCGTCCACCGCACCGGAGCTGTTCCCGCTACACCGTCATTCGCCACCTCGGATCTGCTTCCCCGCCACCGACAGACGGCCACCGCACCACACTCAACAACTTGGCCATGGGTTCGTCCAAGGCTGCACCGTCCTCCACAACTTCTGGTTTCCGGCGTACAACAAGAAGATCGTCGGAAAAACAGAAGGAGGACACAGCACTGCCAACAGAAAGAGGTACTCCTCTTCCCTTATTCGTGCAAATCTTACGTCTCCGCTCACACAGTATTCATCCCACGAAAGAAACTAGTTGAGCGCTTCTTACTGCATCTTCTTCGTGATACTAAATGCACAAGGTTTCCTCCCTTTTACTATTTCACCTTTGCTAGAGGTCAGTAGCCCGCCTGGATTTCAATTCAGGGTCAGTCGAACCGCAATTAAAAGAAGCAGCACCCGCTTAGGCGCGCGGAGCACCTAGTCCGCCTGTTCCCTGGGGAAGCGGCACATCGGTGTCTATCATAGGGGTGTGGGGCGCAGGAGCTGCTTGCGCCCGATCTGGAGGTCGGCGGGGCTTGAATGGATGGCCGAGGGGGGCGGTGCCAAGCACGGCGGTGCGGTGAGGTCGAGGGGAGGGCGCAGGCAGGGGAGGAATACTGGGCCGGTGGTCGCTGGCGTTTCGAGGAAGATCGTCAACACTGACTGGTTGGAGGTAGATGAAGACGATCTGCCCGTTCTTTGTACATCGGACGGTGCAGAAAAAATGGACTGACCTATTTGCTTTCAGTCGACTGTTATTTTAATAGAATCCTGTAGTAATTTAGTGTGTCATGCATGTTCTAGAGCTATCATATGTCTCCCGTCATTTATTTCTCACCGACCTGCTATCTGCTACCTTTACACTGTACTAATTATGCACACACTTCACCCATACTCACACTATTGTTTTTTTATGCATGGGTATTTCAGACTCTGACGCAGTGTTGATGAATGCAGAAAAGAAAAGACAGAAGTCGCTCCAGTGTAATTCGAAGATAAGCACTAAGCGTTTCAGCGCTCTAATGGGTGTAGTGTCAGCAGTTGGAGACAGTAAATGTAGCTCTGCAGTTGATGATCTCAATTGCCACACACAACCATCCCAGGTGCTTGCTTTAACTTTGCGCTGTCAAATGTGGTTGCATGTTGCATATGGTGTCTAGCTTGTATTGCTTCCAATTTTGGTTAAATTGCATCTGCTTACTTTACACATTATACCTTTGATAATGACATGCCTGTTGGGGAACGTAGCAGAAATTCAAAATTTTCTACGCATCACCAAGATCAATCTATGGAGTAATCTAGCAACGAGGGGAAGGGGAGTGCATCTACATACCATTGTAGATCGCGATGCGGAAGCGTTGCAAGAACGCGGATGAAGGAGTCGTACTCGTAGCGATTCAGATCGCGGTTGATTCCGATCTAAGCACCGAAGAACGGTGCCTCCGCGTTCAACACACGTGCAGCCCGGTGACGTCTCCCACGCCTTGATCCAGCAAGGAGAGAGGGAGAGGTTGAGGAAGACTCCGTCCAGCAGCAGCACGACGGCGTGGTGGTGGTGGAGGAGCGTGGCAATCCCGCAGGGCTTCGCCAAGCACCGCGGGAGAGGAGGAGGAGGGAGAGGGGTAGGGCTGCGCCGAAAGAGAGACGTTCTCATGTCTTGGGCAGCCCCAAACCTCAACTATATATAGGGGGGGAGGGGGCTGCGCCCCCTCTAGGGTTTCCACCCCAAGGGCTGGCGGCCAGCCCTAGATCCCATCAAGGGGGGCGGCCAAGGGGAGGAGAGGGGGGGCGCCCCACTAGATGGGCAATAAGGCCCATCTGGACCTAGGGTTTGCCCCCTCCCACTCTCCCATGCGCCTTGGGCCTTGGTGGGGGGCGCACCAGCCCACCTGGGGCTGGTCCCCTCCCACACTTGGCCCACGCAGCCTTCTGGGGCTGGTGGCCCCACTTGGTGGACCCCCGGGACCCTCCCGGTGGTCCCGGTACATTACCGATATCACCCGAAACTTTTCCGGTGACCAAAACAGGACTTCCCATATATAAATCTTTACCTCCGGACCATTCCGGAACTCCTCGTGACGTCCGGGATCTCATCCGGGACTCCGAACAACATTCGGTAACCACGTACATACTTTCCCTATAACCCTAGCGTCATCGAACCTTAAGTGTGTAGACCCTACAGGTTCGGGAACCATGCAGACATGACCGAGACGTTCTCCGGTCAATAATCAACAGCGGGATCTGGATACCCATGTTGGCTCCCACATGTTCCACGATGATCTTATCGGATGAACCATGATGTCGGGGATTCAATCAATCCCATATGCAATTCCCTTTGTCTATCGGTATGTTACTTGCCCGAGATTCGATCGTCGGTATCCCGATACCTTGTTCAATCTCGTTACCGGCAAGTCTCTTTACTCGTTCCGTAACTCACATCATCCCGTGATCAACTCCTTGGTCACATTGTGCACATTATGATGATGTCCTACCGAGTGGGCCCAGAGAGACCTCTCCGTTTACACGGAGTGACAAATCCCAGTCTCGATTCGTGCCAACCCAACAGACACTTTCGGAGATACCTGTAGTGTACCTTTATAGCCACCCAGTTACGTTGTGACGTTTGGTACACCCAAAGCATTCCTACGGTATCCGGGAGTTGCACAATCTCATGGTCTAAGGAACTGATACTTGACATTAGAAAAGCTCTGAGCAAATGAACTACACGATCTTGTGCTAGGCTTAGGATTGGGTCTTGTCCATCACATCATTCTCCTAATGATGTGATCCCGTTATCAACGACATCCAATGTCCATGGTCAGGAAACCGTAACCATCTATTGATCAACGAGCTAGTCAACTAGAGGCTTACTAGGGACATGGTGTTGTCTACGTATCCACACATGTATCTGAGTTTCCTATCAATACAATTCTAGCATGGATAATAAACGATTATCATGAACAAGGAAATATAATAATAACCTATTTATTATTGCCTCTAGGGCATATTTCCAACAATGCCTTCCTGTTTTTGATACATACTACATATGTCTATTAACCATGTTCGTACATCAAACTAATGCTCTTTTGTATCCCTCGTCAATCACTTATGATGAGACAGTCACCCGAGTTGGTTACTGTGAGACGCCCTACTCGTTTAAAGAGTGCAGTGTCATCCTCCCCACATGATTCTCAAGAAACAGCAAGGCTAAATGAAGATAGTCAACGTAGCTCTCTAGTTGATCACCGCAATTCCCCCACACCACCATCGCAGGTGCTTGCTCTTACTTGGCAGTGTGATATGTGGTTGCATGTTGCATATGGTGTCTACCTTGTAATGCTTCTAATTAGGGTAAATTGCATCTGCTTAGTTAACACATTATACCTGTGAATATGACATGCCTTCCTGTTTTTGGTACATACTACGTCTTTCTATTAACCATGTTCTTACATCAAACTACTTTTCTTGTGTATCCCTCATCAATGCTCCTAATTTGTTAAATTGCATCTCCTTAGCTTACACATTATACATGTGAATATGACACGCCTTCCTGTTTTTGGTACATACTACATCTGCCTATCACACCATGTTCTTACATCAAACTACTGTTCTTGTGTATCCTGCGTCTATCGCTTATGATGAGACAGTCACGCGCGTGGGTTAATATGAGGCGCAATACTCTTATAAAGAATGCAATTTCATCCTCTCCACATGATTCTCAAGAAACAGCAAGCCTAAATGAAGATATTGAACGTAGCTCTGTACCTGAAGACCGCACTTCCCCTACACCACCATCACAGGTGCTTGCTCTAACTTCGCAGTGTGATATGTGGTTGCATGTTGCATACGGTGTCTAGCTTGTAATGCTTATAATTAGGGTAAATTGCATCTGCTTAGTTTACACACTATACCTGTGAATATGACATGCCTTCCTATTTTGGTACACACTACATCTATGTGTTAACCTTGTTCTTACATGAAACTACCTCTCTTCTGTATCCTGCATCAATCACTTACGATGAGTCACCTTTATTCATTGCATATTGCATACTATTTCTAGCATGTTGCCATGTATTGCTTCTAATTTGGTCAAATACATTTGTTAGGGCACCCTTTTAATTTGGCAGAGTGATATTGGTTTCATCTTTCATATGGTTTCTAGCTTGCATCGATTCTAACAAGTTCAAGCACCTTGTGCTTAGTTTACACTTTATACATCATACATGTCAATATGTCACGCCGTCCTGTTTTTCATACATATTCCATCCTCCTATCATGCGGCTGCCTTAATGAAAGTAGTGTTCGTCAGTATCATGCATCAATGAGTTCTGAAGAGCAAATTTTATTCCTTTTTCTTGTGGGTTTGACTTGACAAGGCAAAATCAAGAAAGAGGAAGGAAGGCAATGATGGTGGTCCTCTGCAGCAACGTAAACGGGGCATCTGTACCGATTCTCCTTGTACTGATAGTGCATTACAAGGTCCAAGTCTCCGCTCCCCTACTCCACCATCCAAGGTGCTTGCTCTAACTTGGCAGTGTGATATCTGGTTGCATGTTGCATATGGTGTCTAGCTCGTATTGCTCCTAATTAGTGTAAACTGCATCTGCTTAGCTTACACATGATACATGTGAATATGACATGCTTTCCTGTTTTTGGTACATACTATATCTGTCTATCACACCATGTTCTTACATGAAACTACTCTTCTTGTGTATCCTGCATCAGTCACTTATGACGGGACACCTTTAAGTTGGCAGTGTGATATTGGTTTGCATCTTGAATATGATTTCTAGCATGTATTACTTCTAGTTTGATGAACGCCACCTATGACGAGACAGTTTTAACTTGGCAGAGTGATATTGATTGCACCTTCCATATGGTGTCTTGCAGTGTTTCTAATTTGTTGAAGTGCCTTCTGCTTAGTTACCACATCATAGGTGTGAATATGTCAAGCCGTCCATTTTTTCATACATATTCCATCCTCGTATCATGACTTTTCCTTTCATCAGAGTAGCGTTCGTCAGTATCATGCATGAATGAGTTCTGAAGAGCGAATGATATTCCTTTTTCTTGTCGGTATGACCTCACAATGAAAAATCAATAAAGCTGAAGGAAATTGGCAAGGCATTGGATGATGGTGGTCCTTTCGAGCAACTGAAACGGAGGTTCTCTACAGATTCTACTCCGCCATCCTCCCAACAAGATTCGCAAGACAACGCAAGGCTAGACAGTCAATGTAGTTGTGTAGATGATGAGCACATCTCCCCTACTCCACCATCACAGGTGCTTGCTCTAACTTGGCACTATTATATGTGGTTGCATGTTGCGTATGATGTCTAGCTTGTATTGCTTCTAACTTTCTTGAATTGCATCTTCTTACTTTACACATAATGCCTGTGAATATGACATGTGTTCCTGTTTCTACATCAGACTACTATTCTTGCATATCCCGTATCAGTCACTTATGATAAGGCACCTTTAAGTCGCCACTGTGATATTGGTTGTGTCTTGAAACGCCATACAGTTTGAACTTGGCAGAGTGATATTGGTTGCATCTTTCATATGGCGTCTAGCTTGCAGTGCTTCTAATTTGTTGAAATGCCTTTTGCTTAGTTACCACATCATAGGTGTGAATATGTCACACCATCCTGTTTTTCATACATATTCCATCCTCGCATCATGTGTTTGCCTTTCATCCGAGTAGTGTTCGTCAGTATCATGCATGAATGAGTTCTGAAGAGCGAATTTTATTCCGTTTTCTTATCGGTTTGACTTCACAATGCAAAATCATTACAGCTGAAGGAAATTAGTCCGGTAGTGGATGATGGTGGTCCTTCGGAGCAACTCAAACAGGGGGTCTCTACAGATTCTACTCCGCCATCCTCCCAACAAGATTCGCAAGACAACACAAGGCTGGACAGTCAACGTAGCTGTGTAGATGATGAGCACATCTCCCCTACTCCACCATCACAAGTGCTTGCTCTAACTTGACACTATTATATGTGGTTGCATGTTGCGTATGATGTCTAGCTTGCTTCTAACTTGAATTGCATCTGCTTACTTTACACATAATGCCTGTGAATATGACACGTGTTCCTGTTTCTAGAACATACGTGTACATGATGAGCACATCTCCCCTACTCCACCATCACAGGTGCTTGCTCTTACTTGGAACTGTTATACGTGGTTGCGTTTTCCGTATGATGTCTAGTTTGTATTGCTTCTGATTATGTTGAATTGCATCTGCGTAGCTTACAACTTATACCTGCAACGATCACTTACCCATAAGACACATTTAACTTGGGACTGTGATGTAGGTTGCATCTTGCATTGTCTTCTAGCTTGTACTACTTCTAATTTCTTGAAATGGCACTTACGACGAGACACTTTTTACCTGATAGAGTGATATTGGTTGCATCTTCATATGGTGCCTAGCTTTCATTTCTTCTAATTTTGTTGAAATGCCTTCCGCTTACTGTTTTTTCATACATATTCCATCCTCCTATCGTCCGTGTGAATATGAAACACTGTCTTTTTTGTATATATTCCATCCTCCTATCCTGCGCTTGCCTTACATCAAAGTAGTGTTCGTCTGTATCATGCATCAACCAGTTATGCAGAGCTAATTTTATTCATCTTCTTGTGGTTTTGACTTCATAAGGCAATATCAGAAAATAGGAAGGAAAAGAGTAAGTTAGGGGATGTTGGTGGTCCTCCGCACCGACGCAAACAGAGACTCTCTAGATTTGCCACTGCTACTGCTAATGAAGTTGAAGTCCCAAGTCTACATGATGAGTTCATCTCCCGTACTCCACCATCGCAGGTGCTTGCTCTAAGTTGACAATGTGATAATTGGTTTCATGTTGCATATGTTGTCTAGCCTGTATTTCTTCTATTTTGATTAAATTGCACCTGCTGAGTTTATACGTTATACATGTGCATATGACATGGCTTTCTGTGTCTAGAATACACTGCATCTATCTATCATACCATGTTCTTACATCAAAGTACTGCTGTTGTGTATCCCGCATCAGTCACTCATGATTGAACGCTTTTAACATGGCAGTTTGATAGTGGTTGCATCTTGCATTGATTCCTACGTTGTACTGCTTCTAATTTTTCGAATTGCCACTTATGACAAGACACTTTTAACTTGGCAGAGTAATATTGGTTGCATCTTTCATATGGTGTCTAGCTTGCATTACTTCTGTTTTCTTGAAAATCCATCTACTTAGTTTGCACATCGTAGCTGTGAATAAGTCATGCCGTCCTGTTTTTCTTACATATTCCATCCTCATACGGTTGTCTTAGATCAAAGTATTGCTTGTCTGTATCATGCATCAATGAGTTCTGAAGAGTGATTTTATTCTTTTGTGTTGTGGGTACAGGTTGACGTGGCAAAGTAAAAAAAGAGCAAGGAAAATAATATAGTAGGGAGTGCTGTTACTCGTCGGGTGAAACGGAAAAGGTTCTGCCGTCGAGATTCTGCTGGTACTTATAGTGCAGTAGAAGGTCCAAGTCCACCGGCTAAATCTACAAACACAGTATCACCTGCTCCACCAGCTGCAGCATCCGCTTCAACTGTACCAGCATCTCAACCAGTTACTCGTTCGTTTGCTCCGGAACTGGCCAGTTCCCAAGCTGCCTTCACACCTAACACTACTTCCGAAGCACTGCTGACACAACAGGACTTGGCAAGATCAGATGAACCTCATGAGCATCAACACCAAGACGGTACCTGACCGAGTCAAGTTGCAGTTGCATGCTCCTTTATATGTACTCTCACAGTTTGATGTACACTAACACTTTCCATATTCGTTGTTGAACTAGCACCACGGCGCAAGCGGAAACAGACATCAGGGATAATGCTTGACAGATTAACAAAATCTGAAGGAGGAAGAATGGAGATCCATTTTGAGGCAGGTTTAAAAAGGCCACGTGATGCTACAGAGTCAGCCAAGTTAGTATGAGAGGCAGCCGTTGCCGTTAGGTGTCATGCACGTATCCTCCCAACGTGGATACAGTACAGGAATGAGAAAGACAATACCCTGTTTAACACCTTCCTTGACCATTTATCCGTAAGTAATGTTATTCATCACAATTAGTAATATTGTCTTGCTCTGTCCCATACTTTCTAGCTTCCTCCTAATAAGACTCACATTCTTTTTTCAACATATGAGGTTCAAGTTGGATCCGAAAGATGATGCAACTAAACAAGCATGCACTCATGTTATTCAGTCTGCTCTGCGACAGTATCGGTACCACCTTAGAAAATCTCACTTTGAAGGCAAGGCTAACAATGAAATCGCCCAAACATCTCCAGTGGAATATATTATAGATGAAGACTAGACAGCCCTCGTTAAACACTGGTCTGATCCAAAGTATCAGGTAGGCTATACGTATTTGATCAGACCACATATTGAACTTGTATTTATGTATGTGCCTTACAAGTGTATCTTCTTCTAGGCTAACTGTTTGAAGAACAAAACCAACCGTTCTAAAGTGAAATTCCAACAGACAACAGGATCTCGTAGCTATATTGCACACTGCGAGGCTCTTGTAAATAGCTGCTACTTCCTTCTTTTTTTGTGCCATATTATCGTATCTATATTGACTTGTTCCAAATACAGAGGAAAGCCCGTGCGGACCAAAAAAGAACCTGAACCGAATGCAGTGCAAATCTTCAAGGATTGCCACACCAGCAAGATGAAGGGCATGAGCACACCAGTTCAAGCCGCTGTTGTAAGTCCTTACTCCTCCTGCCTTGAACTGATTGGTACTATGATGTGTTCATTTAACTACTTGGTTTGCAGCCAATGTCAGTTACTCTGTTCACTTTTATTCACAGTTGTCTTAACGTATCATTTCACCTTACATGGTTTAAAAGAGATGAAGGATATTCTTTTGGTCTTGATCTGTAATCTAGTTGTTATGTTCACGTGCGCACACAATGATAAAATAGCCTGTTTGTTTTATATCTGTTTGCCCATGATATGAATGATGTCATACTATGTTCATCCTACTTTAAACCATGTCTCTTTATCCTTAGATGTCAACGAATGTGAGGAAATAGACAATACAGTAGGCATGCTACATGGACATATGTTCTGAAAGTGATTTTATTATGTAGTTGGCACTACAATACATGCTAATGTATTACAGTAGTTCACCAAAATAAGTTATGTATAAACGTTTAACCTACTTTGTTTGTTTTTGTCTCATTAGTAACTTATCTGGTACACTAATCTACAAGTTCAAACTTTCAGGAAGCTATGGAACAAATGATTGAACAACCACAACCACCTGAAGGTGACGAGGCTACTACAGGCACAATGTCACCTCTTGCTACAGTGCGTCAGTATCTCTCCACTAACAGTGCAAAAAGCACATTCCTGCGTAATTCTGGGTTGGTTGTCAAGGTAACCTCGTCCAAATCGCCTACTGAACAAAATCTTCCTGCTAGACAGAGTGATATATCTGTGCTCCAGACACAAGTCCAATCCCTAATGGACGTTGTTTCGGAAACAAGAATAGTGGTTGAGAAATGTCGTCAAGATATGAATGGTTTTGAAACCAGACTATCAGACATTCGCTTCATTATTCAAGAGCAATGGCGGAAAAAGGTGGAGATCGTGCTGCTCCATCAGATTCTACAGCCTGAAACATTAGCACTCAGGTCAAATGATCTGTGCTTCTATACATCTGATGGTGCTTTTATCTGGAAGGACTGTAAACTTTATGCCAACAGGTCTTTTGTTGTATGGTTGGAATTTATTTTGTTGTGATACAACATTTATGATGCTGCCTCAGGCTGCAGTAATTACGACGCTATTTTTGTATAGTGTAGGTTTATCTTAGTAATGTATTCAGTTGAAAGCTTCGTAGGAGCCCAACATGCCAACATTCGTCGGGCCCATTCCAATTGGGCTAAAAACGATTACGGGCCGAAATTGGCATGTAGCCCACTAAAAATATCTGGGCCTAAATCAGCATAAGCTTTCATATTTTTCTGGTAGGCCTGTGCCCATAGTGGGCCTTTAACAGGCCTAAACATAATTTGGGCCCTCGGTAAAAATAGGCAGTTTACAGGTGTAAATATCTCGAGCCCATAAAAAACATGGGCCTTTAATAGACCGAAAGTGAGATTGGGCCCTGATTGTGCCAAATAACCCACTGGACTTAGCAGGCCGAAATGGTGGCCCATTTACGATGCGGATCTTTGACAGGCCGAAATTCGAACGGGCCGTAAATGCGCCGACCTAATACACGGGCCTTTAACAGGCCGGAACTTCGGTCGGGCTAGATTATCGTCATTTTTATATGGGCCGTTAATGGGCCCGATATGACGTTGGGCCATATATGGCCCATGGTTTACGTCCGGCGTTAACAGGCCAAAAATGACAACAGGCCGAAAGTGGCCCAAAGCTATAGTGGGCCTCTAACAGGCCGAATGTCAGACATGGCCGAATATGACCCAAATCCTTCACGGTCGTTTATGGGCCGAAAGTTTTGATGGCCTGTAAATGGGCCCAAATGAAGCCGGACCTTTAACAGGCCAGAAATACACCGGGCCGTAATTCGGCCCAATTACTTAGAGGACTGTTAACGGGCCAGAAGTGACCCTGGGCCGCGTTGATGACAAGTTTAGGACAGGCCGTTGACGGGCCGATTTGACAGAGAATGTTGGGCCTTTAGCTGGGCCGTCCCATTATGGTCTGCAGAATCTTGTGGGCCTTTAGCTGGGCCGGCCCATTATGGTCCGCAAAATCTTGTGGGCCTTTAGCTGAGCTGGCCCATTATGGTCTGCAAAATCGTGTGGGCCTTTAGCTGGGCCGGCCCATTATTGTCCGCTAAATTTTGTGGGCCTTTAGCTGGGCCGGCCCATTATGGTCCGCTAAATCTTATGGGCCTTCGGTTGGGCCGGCCCATTTAAACTTTGTGGGCCACTTTTGGGCCGGTCCACGTGTCAACATATCATAGGCCATTGGATGAGTGACACCTGTGCCAACGCGGAGCTGACGCGTGGATCCGTCAGCCAATGAGAATTTTACACGTGGAAAATCGGCATTGGTCGTGGCTGTTAACGGGTTATCGGATCCAAAATCCGACCCGATAGCTTAACGGCGTTCCGTTACGGTGGATGCCACGTGTCGGTCACCCTTGACGAAAGCACTTCTGTGACGCGCGATTTATCGTCATGGAAGTGTCTGATAATTTTGGCAATGTCATGGAACACTTCTACGACATCACAGGTATGACTATCTTGATTCTGTCATAAATTTGTCATGGATGTACATGCATGACAGAAAACGCGACCTACTGTCACAAACACGTATCATCACGGAAGTGTATTTTTTTGTAGTGTACCTAGTCTTTCAGTATAGGCCTGAAAAAGAAGGGCCTCCTTACCCGTGTGGTCTTCAACCATGAGGCCATCATCGGTCTGCAAATTGGCAATGTTGTTCTTTCTGTATCTCTCCGTAGCTACTACCTGAAAAAAAATTGAATTCTCGTCTCCAAATTTGACCCAGCGAATGGTGCATCTTTTCTTCGAATATTGCTTCTGATAATCCAGTAGGCGTAGGAGGTGATTCTTGATGATTTTTCGAAAGTTTCCCTCTGGAAGTGTGAGAGGTCGAAGGTTCTCAAGAGCATCCAAATCAGGAAGTGATTTATTGGTGTTTTCAATAGCAATTGAGAGGCGGGAGATATTTTTACTCCAAGCTTTTAACTCTTGTCTAAGGAGCTTGAACTTTCGACACAGGATCGTGGCAGCATTGTCTGAACGGACAGGATGGTCCCAAACTTTCTTAACCACTTCCATAAAGCCAGGGTGAAGAAGCCAATATGATTCAAAGCGAAATATTTTGGCACGTGGAATTTTTGTCTCAATAGATACCACACAAGGTGTGTGATCAGACGTGGGTTTGCAAAGAGGTTTAACCAGTGTGTTGGGGTACACATGTGCCCAATGGTGACGTGAAGAACCAATCTAGTTGCTCGAGGAGGGGGTCCTGCTGCATGTTACTCCACGTGAATAGCCTGCCTTTGATGGGTAGTTCAACAAGATTATGCTTTCGGATGATATCATTGAAAGTAGACATGTCATTAACATTGCCGCATGGTTTATTACGATTCTTAGGACTACGAATGTAATTAAAGTCACCCAGGAAAAGGCAATCATCATTCGTGGGAATGTCTCTGTCATAAAGGCATTGTGTGAATGTGTCTCGAGCAGGGCCAGTGCAAGGGCCATAGATATTAAAAAGCGTCCAGGCTTGTGCAGATAGTGTGCTAGTGAACTGAATGCCTAGAGCAAAATCCTCCTGGACAATAACAGTGCCAGAAAACATGGAGCTATTCCAAACAGTGAGAATACCACCCGAAGCACCATGGGAGGGAATATAAGCAAACTTATCAAATCGCTTGGGGCAACAAGTTTTAACAAAAGCAAGATCGATGACAGGTTTTTTAGTTTCTTGCAAGCGAATGATAGCACACCCACTAACTGCATTCGCATTAGATAGCGCGAGAAGTTTCTTGTCTGAATTTAAGCCACGAATTTTCCAGCACAGGACATTCCAGTTACGCAGGAGCGGCATGGAAGAACGCAGAAATCAAGCAGAAGAAGAAGGTTCCTCCTCCACCATGGAGCTGGTGGTTACCATAGCATCCAAGGCCAGCAGCGCAGCATCAGTAAGCTCCTGGGGGGGACGGCACAGCGGTTGATGCCGATGTCTTGCATGGCGCGAAGAGGGGTTGGTGGAGGCGGTTGATCCACATGTTCAGAAGGGCCAGCATTAGCAGAAGAAACCACTCTGGGCTTAACTTTGGATGAGGTGATGCGCACATCAGTTATCTGAGGCACTCTGAAGCCATCAAACCGTGTAGATCTGGTGTTGCGATGTACTTCAGTGGTCACTAGTGGAGCCTTGCACTTGGAGCGGCGTGGACGAGTGGTGGACGGCCCAGGAACATCAAAAAGCACGTGGGCTAGGCCCAATTCAGGTTCACCATCCATGGGCTAAGGTAAAGTAGGCGCAAGTCCATCATTCAAATCCACTGGTGGCACCAAAAGAGAGGCAGCCTCAGAAGCAGCAGGGTCATCAGCCAAAATGCAAGCACTGGTGGAGTCCACATGAAAATCACTGCCAGGCGTCATTTGATTAGCTTCAGAAGAACTAGCAGGCAACACAGTAGGCATGACAGAGACAGCTTGATCAGGTGTGATTTCAGATATCTGAACTGAAGAACTAGTTGCAGGGTTGTGTATACCAGCAGTAAAGCACAGCAAATGATGAACATCATTAGTAGCCACTTGAAGAAAAGTCCTGGGAGGTGTCACCTGCAATTCCAAAGGGGGTAATCCATACCTAGAGCTCCAAGGCCCATAAGTAGCAACAACAGACAGTATTGATCTAGATAAATATTTAGTGAAGATATTTCTAGGGATCAGATCAAAAGCTAACACAGTGGTGAGCTCACTTCCCTCAACAGATATGCTGACCTGGATTGATCCAGCAGTGATTGCCACATCCACATTGATGATGTTTTGAGGAGCAGGTGGGGCCACAAGCAAAGTGCTGGTCTGCATAGTAGTCATGGAAGAGGAACCCTGAGAGCTTGCATTTGAGCTTGATTCCAGCCAGGCAGAGTTCAAACTGTCAGACACATTATGCTCAGGAAGAATTCCATCTTGCACCTGAAGGCCTTGAGCCGCAAGCCAAGACTAAAAGTTCACCAGAGCAGCAGACATTTGAGGAACAGGGGGCTGAGGCCAGGGATCCCATTGAGCATTCTGAGGTCCATCTTGCTGAGGAGAATTATGAGGTGCCTGATCATTGCCTACACCATTTTGAATAAGCCAATTTTGCAGTTGCTGTTGGTAAAGTTGCTCAGCTGTAAGGCCATCCCCAAACATAGGATGAGGGATGCCATTTGCCGGGGCGGTTCTTCATCAGCAACAGGAACCTCCGGGTCATGTGCATTCCAGTCAGCACCTCGCAAAATATAAAACGGCAGCAGTCCAGCAGGCTCGGTCTCCACCTAACTGATGAACGACAATGCTCTTGGGTATGAGGTGCATGTGAATAACCCTAACCTTGATGAGAACCACACTACGATCCAAATTTGGGTTATTCCAGGAGACCAATCTACCATAATCATCTACTGAACACTGGAGGTAGAAATCAGTCTAATAGTCATCAGGAAACCCAATGTACATAGGTAGTGTTTCGCATATTCAGGGCAGCATTGTGGCACACAAAAGAAACTACCAGATCTTCATCATCTAATTGGAAGGTAGTGTTGACTGCTGTGTCCCGAACGAAAGAGTTGGCAAAAGCATACATACCAATACCGAGCGGATGGTCAGATGAGTCCGTGGTGTGCAGCCCTGACTCGTGCAGCAGACCCTCAATGGTGTTGCGGAGCCCCTCTCAGAGATGCAGAGGAACAAAACGGCTGGCTTCTGCGATGGCGAGGAAGCTTGTGACGCCCGGGTAGTTAAGCTACAGTAACCCTCTGGTAATGATGCCACGTCACCTCGATTACTGTTGATAATCTCGCGTTAGTTCGAAACCGATTCAAATTCAAAATTGAAATTAAGACAAACGATAAAAGTTTTCAAACATTAAAACAAAAATGTTGGGAGTGTGCCAAATAATGCCTAGGTATTTAAGGTGAAGGTACCACACTTTTACAAATGCATAAATAGTTTAAGTTGAATTAAAACAAAGTAGGAAAATAAATAAAAGAAAAAGAAAAACAAGACTAACAAAAAAACAAAATAAAAGAGAAAGCACCCCCCGAGCTCCGGCCCAACTGGGCCACGACCCACCAGGCCGGCCCAACCGGCCACCCCCACTCCCCATATCCCCCACTCCCGTAACCCTAACCCCCACCGACACCCACTCTTCCCCCCACTCCCTCGACTGGATCTAGATCGGGAGGAGCCCGATCCCATCCCCCTCCCGTCGCCTCAGCCACCTCGCCGCGGACCAGGACCACCTCGCCGGCCTGCTTCCTCTCCATCATGCCGTCTCCGTCCTCCTCCTCGCGTCCCGTTGCCACGAACCCTACGACGCCCGTGAGCTCACCCTCCTCCCTTCCCTTGGCCTCGGCCATCTCCCGACGTCGCTAGCGCCCGCACGCCCCGGTCCCTGCAGTCGCACGCGCCCGCATCGGCCCCAGGCCGTCCCTCTCGCACCCCCCGGCCTTCTTCCCTCCCTGCGGCCACGCGCTCGTCGCGCTCCCCACCGCAGCTGCGCGTTGTCCCGGCCGACGCGCGCCTTCCCTTCTCGCGGCTCTGCCGCGCCAGGCTGCTGCTCCGCTGCCGTCCCGCGCAGTCCTGCCCCGTCGCCGTACGCCGCAGCCCCTGCGCCGCGTGTAGTGCACGCCCGCACGCGCCTCCTGCCGCACACGCCTGCGCGCCGCGTGTAGTGCACGCCCGCACGTGCCTCCTGCCGCACACGCCTGCGCGCCCGGCGCAATCACCGTGCGCCCTTGTCGCAAGCGTTGACGCGCCCCCACGCGCCTAGGGCCGGGCATTCGGTCTAACCGAACCGATCGGTTCGGTTTTCCAAGTAGGAATTTTTTTCGGTTTTCTAATATTACAAACCGATCGGTCCCTGCACATTTAAGGAACCGACCTTTTTCCAGACCGAATTCTCGGGTCAGTCTTCGGTTGTGACCGAATACTTTAGCTCAGGGGCAACAGTACAATTTCTGTTATTAGCCTGCCACAATGCCACACCTTGGAGAGCTGTTGTACGGCTAGCTACTACCTTTATAGTGTTGCCCACGCTGCCTTTCTCAATAGTTCTTCGAGGTGGTACTAAACTAGAAGCTGATACAGCGCAACTGTGTATTTTGTATGGGCCGATGCTGTACTACTTTTGGGCCACACCAAACTAGTACGTGAGAAAAACTGGGAGAATGAAAATAACTAGCGAGGCCCATACCAAACTAGTATTACATTGACCACCGAGGCGGCCTCAAGAAGAGAAAAAACAGCGAGGTTCTTTAGAGTTGCGCTGGGCGCTGCGAGGATACGGAATAGAAGGAGCAGGTGTCTTTTCGGGTATCTCGGCTCTTTCGGTTAACCAAGCGTAAAAACCAAAATTACCACATATATTTCGGTTCTATAGATTTAATGACCGAATTAGGAACCATAATTTTCGGTTTTTGTCTATACGGTTTCGGTATCGGTTCTTTAGGTTCGATACATCGGTCCTCGGTTAAAATGCCCACCCCTACACGCGCCCTTGGCCCCGCTTGGCCGCGCACCGGCTACGCCCCGTGCGTGCGCCCGCCCCCGCCCGTGATGCAGCCTGCTACTGCCGCCGGCTCCTCCGCTGCAGCCACCACGCTCGCCGCCCGCCACCGCTCCGCCGCCGCTGGCCTCTGCTGCCCGCGCGCTGCTCACCGGCTGCGTCCGCCGCGCGCCCGCCCCTCTGCTTGCTGCCCGCAGCGCCGCTCGGGCGCCCAGTGGGCTCCGCCCGTTAACCCGCGCCCAGTGCCCAAACCCGTCTGCCCACGCGCCCGTTTGGCCCCTAGGGCCAATGACAAGGGGGCCCCACCCCCAGAACGATTAAAAAGAAAAAAAAAAGAAGTTCAAAAAATAAAAAGAGATAAATAATAAGTAAATAAGAATGTTAACTAATTAATTAGTTAATTAACTAAATTAAGTATCTTAATTAATCCTATTAATTAAACTAATTAAACATTAGTTACCAAATTAACTAATTAAATTGATTAATAGATTGATTAGGTTTTTGTACCTATGACATGCGGGACCCACACGTCAGCGACCCAGTCAACACCTTTGTTGACTACTGACGTCAGCATGCACTATTCTGGATAATGTTGAATTTAATTAATTAAATAAATTCTAAAAATGATTTAAATCTTTTAAAATCAACATAAAATAAACCGTAGCTCAGATGAAAATGTTTTCTACATGAAAGTTGCTCAGAACGACGAGACGAATCCGAATACGCAGCCCGTTCATCCGCCACACATCCCTAGCATAGCAAACACGCAACTTTCCCCCCTCCGGTTCATCTGTTCGAAAACGCGGAACACTGGGGATACTTTCCCGGATGTTTCCCCCCTTCGTCGGTATCACCTCCTACCGCGTTAGGGCATACCTAGCGCCGCGTATTGCCTCGTTATGTTTTGTGATGCTTTGTTTTCTGCGTATTTACTGTTTCTTCCCCCTCTTCTTCCCCGGTAGACCCCGAGACCGGCGCTGATGCCACCGAGTACGACTACGTCACCGACGACCCTTCCTTCTTGCCAGAGCAACCAGGCAAGCCCCCCTGATCACCAGATATCGCCTATTCCTTCTCTCTACTGCTTGCATTAGAGTAGTGTAGCATGTTACTGCTTTCGGTTAATCCTATTCTGCTGCATAGCCTGTCATTGTTGCTACAGTTGTTACCCTTTCCTGCAATCCTAAATGCTTAGTATAGGATGCTAATATTCCATCAGTGGCCCTACACTCTTGTCCGTCTGCCATGCTATACTACTGGGCCGTGATCACTTCGGGAGGTGATCACGGGCATATGCTATATACTATATACTGTTACATTACTTATGATACTGTTCGGAGATGGGGGCTGAAGGGGCAGGTGGCTCCATCCCGGTAGAGGTGGGGCTGGGTTCCCGATGGCCCCCGACTGTTACTTTGTGGCGGAGCGACAGGGCAGGTTGAGACCACCTAGGAGAGAGGTGGGCCTGGCCCTGGTCGGCGTTCGCGGATACTTCAATTAACACGCTTCACGAGATCTTGGTATTTGATCTGAGTCTGGCCACTGGCCTATACGCACTAACCAACTACGCGGGAATAGTTATGGGCACTCGACGTCGTGGTATCAGCCGAAGCCTTCTTGACGTCAACAACTGAGCGGTGCGCGCCGGATTGGACCGTAAGCCCGCATTTGTATTAAGGGGGCTAGGTCTGCTTCCGGCCGCGTTCGCAACGTGCAGGTGTGCAATGGGCGATGGGCCCAGACCCCTGCGCCATAGGATTTGGACCGGCGTGCTGACCTCTCTGTTGTGCCTAGGTGGGGCTGCGACTTGTTGATCTTCCGAGGCCGGGCATGACCCAGGAAAGTGTGTCTGGCCAAATGGGATCGAGCGTGTTGGGTTATGTGGTGCACCCCTGCAGGGAAGTTTATCTATTCGAATAGCCATGATCCTCGGTAAAAGGACGACCCGGAGTTGTACCTTGACCTTATGACAACTAGAACTGGATACTTAATAAAACACACCCTTCCAAGTGCCAGATACAACCCGGTGATCGCTCTCTCACAGGTCGACGAGGAGAGGATCGTCGGGTAGGATTATGCTATGCGATGATACTTGGTGAACTTACCATCTACTCTCTTCTACATGCTGCAAGATGAAGGCTGCCAGAAGCGTAGTCTTCGACAGGATTAGCTATCCCCCTCTTATTCTGGCATTCTGCAGTTCAGTCCACCGATATGGCCCCTTTACACATATACCCATGCATATATAGTGTAGATCCTTGCCTGTGAGTACTTTGGATGAGTACTCACGGTTGCTTTTCTCCCTCTTTTCCCCCTTTCCCTTCTACCTGGTTGTCGCAACCAGATATTGGAGCCCAGGAGCCAAACGCCACCGTCGACGACGACCAGGAGTAGTTTAGGAGGATCCCAGGCAGGAGGCCTGCGCCTCTTTCGATCTGTATCCTAGTTTGTGCTAGCCTTCTTAAGGCAAACTTGTTTAACTTATGTCTGTACTCAGATATTGTTGCTTCCGCTGACTCGTCTATGATCGAGCACTTGTATTCGAGCCCTCGAGGGCCCTGGCTTGTATTATGATGCTTGTATGACTTATTTATGTTTTTAGAATTGTGTTGTGATATCTTCCCGTGAGTCCCTGATCTTGATCGTACACGTTTGCGTGCATGATTAGTGTACGATTGAATCGGGGGCGTCACAAAGCTGTTGTTGAGTGGTGGGAATGGATTAACCGCCATGTTCGCCCGCACCTTTCTGTCCGCCGGATCCGACTTGATGGACCAGCCCGCAGGGAGGAACGGGATCGGATTCACCGGATAGTTGGCCATAGTGGGGGCGAGGGCGACGGGGCCGGCGGTGGTGGTCATGAGAGCGGCGGTGGTGGGGGTTTTTGGTGGTGGCGCCGCTAGAGCAGAGTGCTCTGCAGCATTGGGAAGCGAGGTGGACGGGGAGGGCGAATGTGAGGCGTCAAGGGCGGTGGAGGGGAGTTTTGGTTTCCACTGCCATCGTTGCGCCCGCCGTCGCTGCCAACAATCGGGCTCCAGGTGTCCGTAGTGGCCACACGAGATGCATCGGACGATGGAGGGGGGTTGGCTCCTTGGGGCCGTGGAAGGGCAAGCGCGGGCCAGCAGGGGAGGATTGATTTGATGCCCGGGATGACTTGATTTGACGGAATCATTAATGGCATCTTTCATGAAAGAATTTCCTCCAGCAAAAGAAATATGTCGACAGGGCAATTAAAGCTTTTGTGACCAGGCGCAGAGCAGTTGAGGCAGATAATCCGTGCATGGCAATTGTGTTTATGATGTCCCCATTGCAAACATTTGGTACAAAGCACTTCCCAGCAATTGATAAGATCGGCAAGTTCATTATTGTCATATCCTGCCCGCGATAAATCCGCAATGTGTGCCTTGGAGAGCACCGGCGGCCAGGATGTGTGCTGTGGAGCGTATTTGAAAGCCGGGGAAAGAAAGCATTGTGGCAATCGTGGGTAAGTGGTGGCACAAGGAAACCGAAATTTGCCAATCAACAATAATTGCTCCTGCTGATCAATTAAGCATTGATTATGTCCCGATGATGGCTGCATGCTCGGCGTGCAATCTGTCGGGGGAGCCTGAGCTGGGACCATGGATGAACTTGAAGCTTCATGGCAATGCTTGTCATTGAAATCCATGGATGTAAGCGGAATGAGACCAAATTTGCATAGTTCCTTGGTAGAAGCCAGATCAGCGCCCTTAGAATGCATGATAGCGGCTTTGTCAACATGAATTGCCATGGGGCTGCGACTAGCAATAATTTCCAACCTTTCATCAGCATGCCACTGAGAATCAAAATGCTTAAACCCATTGAAACGGCAATTGAACAAGTGAAAGTGATAAATGAAATTTGGCCAAATACGATCCTTAAGGCCATGAATAAAATGACCAACTTTGTTACCAACCACAGAGAAACGGAAGGACCTCTCATTGATTCGAGATACCTTAAATCCTTTGTGATGACCACCAATGCAGCATTGGAGAGCCACACCCACAGATTCCTCAGAGAGAGGGAATGATGCCGAAGAGAATGAAACCACCAAGAAAAATTCCTTGGTGGGACGTGATGGAGAGAAATGGACCGTTTCTCCAAACCGACGACGTACCTGATCGGCCACCGCAAGGCCAGGGTTGAAATCCCAGTGTAGTAGGCCTTCCATGGTGAGGATCAAAGGCTAGATCCATGGTGAGGGGCGTGGAGCAGGTGGGAGAGGAGAGGAGAGGAGCCATCGTAGAGACGTCCAAGGAATATGTATAAGTCATGAAGAAAGCAATAGCAATAAAACTTAACGATCATTATGCTAAGCTAACGGATGGGTCTTGTCCATCACATCATTCTCCTAATGATGTGATCCCATTCATCAAATGACAACACATGTCTATGGTCAGGAAACTTAACCATCTTTGATTAACGAGCTAGTCAAGTAGAGGCATACTAGGGATGCTTTGTTTTGTATATGTATTCACACATGTATCAAGTTTCCGGTTAATACAATTCTAGATGAATAATAAACATTTATCATGATATAAGGAAATATAAATAACAACTTTATTATTGCCTCTAGGGCATATTTCCTTCAATTGATACCTTGGTTCTCTAACTGAGGGAAATACTTATCTCTACTTTGCTGCATCACCCTTTCCTCTTCAAGGGAAAAACCAACGCAAGCTCAAGAAGTAGCATTGTTCAGGGTTCGCTTGTCCCAATGAGCCGGACCATGAACAATGGCAAACCTAACTTGCAAAACCCCAAAGGCTCTTTCAAAATCTTTTTGGGCAGTCTCTTGGACCTTTGCAAATTCAGCTTGCTCCATACTTTCGGTTTTCCGATGGTCTTGACAATATAGACCAAGAAGGGTAAATACCATCAGCAAGATAGTAGCCCTTTGTGTACTGATGCCCATTCACCGTGTAGTTGCAAGCAGGAGCATCACCACTAGTAAGTCTAGCAAACAAATAAGACCTATGCAACACATTGATGTCATTGAGAGTACCCGGCAAACCAAAGAAGCAATGCCAAATCCATCAATCCTCAGATGCAACAGCCTCTAGCACAATTTTTACATCACGGGACTTGCCACAATACAGCCCGTGCCAGACCTTCGGGCAGTTTTTCCAAGTCCAATGCATGCAATCAATGCTTCCTACCATGCCTGGCCAACCTTGCTTCTCATTTGTTGCCATTAACATTTTCGTGTCTTCCTCGTTGGGTGCCCGAAGATAGACATGACAAAAGACACGGATGATCACTTTGGAGAACATATGCATTGACTCAATTGTAGTATCTTCGCCAATGCGAAGATACTCGTCGGTATAGTCAGCCGGAATGCCAGATGCAATCACCCGCATAGCTGACGAGATTTTTTGATATGCGCTAAAACCCTTCAAGCCCGCGATGTTTCTACTTTGGGTAAAAAAATCGAGAATTGGCCTCGCAAGCTTCTACTATTTTTATGAAGAGGGATCAGCGCATTCGATACCTTCTCCGAAAGAGGTGCGACGGATACGTAGGTGACACCGCGAAGTAGTCTTGCATCAGCATCATGTTCCTGAGATGGCGGTTGTGCGGTATGCAAAGACGAACGACGGTCGATCCTCACCGTCACTTTCTATTCCTATCTGCGAACTCCTTCACGGCGAGGACCACCACCATCATCTGCTGCCGATTCTTCTCAAGCAGTGTCTCTATGTCTGAGTCGTCGGACGAGGACGAATCCTCGAGCAAAAATTCCTCGCACGGGCTCAAATCCATCTACAAATCGCAATGGAGCTCGCATGAGCGGAAATTGTTCGCTAAATCTAACTTGAAGGGGCAGAAAAGGACTGACCGACGGATCCGGGGTGGACGACGACTTGGGGGCGGCTGGGCGTGGCGGATGGGGGACGTGGGTGAAGCGACGCGGTGGAACCGGGTCTGCAGCGGCCCTGTAGTATGTTTCCGCCGCCGGATATGGCCGGAATCGAAGGCGGCGGGCGGGCGGCGACGAGGGCAGGTGGCGGCGGAATGGGGGAGGGGAATGCCGCGGGCTAAAATGTCCCTCCTGCCAACTGCTTTTCCACTATATAGGGCACCGGCGGGGCGGGGGGGGGGGGGGGGGGCGCTGTGTTTCCATGGGTCAGGGGGGCGCAATTTACCGCGCCCCTCAAAAATTTTTAAGTGGCGGGGACGTTTAAGGTGTCTGTTCGGGCTGCTTTTCCGTGTAAAACTATAAACTTGCGATTATTTTGCAGTTCGACGCGATGTAATGGGTTTGCTAGAGATGCTCTAATGGCTCGGCCCAATAGTCGTCCTCCGGCATGTGTCCTAATAGGCATCCGTATATAATACTTTTTTGCAAGGACCACTCCCACCTTCCCATGTTACGACAAGTTGCGTCACTTGTTGCAACATGCGAGTTTTCCTTTTTCCATACACTCATTTTTTCAAAATGTTTTATCTCTTAAACCGTGCATCTAAATCTCGAACCGTTTTTACCGTTGTATTCTCGCATCGAGATCTTCAAAACTAGTTTCCATGTGTGAAGATTTGGAGGGACCATTTTTCACGAAAAAAGGACGAAAAAGAGAACCAGGAGCACGTTTTTCCTTTTTCCGAGAGGCATGATCGTGCCTCTCATGGAAGCAACCCCGTGCCTCCACGAGCAGTAAATCTGTGCTTCTCGCGAAAGGACCGTGCCTCTGACGGAAGCAAATCCGTGTCTGCACGAGAAGTAAATATGTGCCTCTTGCGCAAGAAAGAAAAGAAAACACGCTATTTCCCTTTCTAAGAGGCACACACATGCCTATCGCGGAAGGAAAAAAAACGTGAGAGGCACGGCCGTGCCTCTTATGAAGGAAAATTCATGCCTCCACAAGAAGTAAATATGTGCCTCTCGCATAAGAAAGAAAAAGAAAAACACGTGTTTTACATTTCTAAAGACACGGTCGTGCCTCTCGTGGAAGCAAATCTGTACCTCCATGAGAAGGAAATCTGTACCTTTCGCAGAAGGAAAAACATGCTTTTTTCTTTCCGAGATACAAGACTGTGCCTCTCGCAGAAGCAAAATCGTGTCTCAATGAGAAGTAAATTCGTGCCTCAATGAGAAGTAAATTCGTGCCTCTTGCGAAAGGAAAAGAAACACGTTTTTTCGCGCAATTTTTGTCCCGGATTTTTGGGGGTCCAAATCCTAAGAAAACCAGGGGAAAACCGAAAGGAAAAAAGAAGAAAAATTATCTAAAAGCCGAAAACGCGTATAGAAAAATAGAATAAAATCCGAAGAGAGCATCCAGAGCACAACACGTGACGTCGGTTAAGAGGCAGGGGCTCCTGAAAGAGTATTCCTTTATTAGTTGCTCTCGCAATCAAAGTGGTGGAACGATTCCTATTTGTACTGGGCCCAAACATGCGAGCTTTTTGAGCTGATATGCGAACTTTTCTTAAAATCTGTACTTTTTGCAAATTCATGACATTTTTTGGCATTCACGAACATTTTAAAATCCATGAACCTTTTCTGAATCTAAAAACTTTTAAAAAAACTTCAGATCTTTTTAAAAAATTTAAATCTTTTTCCTTTCAAATATGTGTTTTTAAGCAAATAATCCTTTTTAATCTATATAAAAACTGAAATTTTTTTTTTCTTTAAAGCGCTGCTGGGGCATAGCACTCACGCTTATGGGCCGTGTCCACAAGGCTCAGCGCGAGCGCTGGCTACGGTTCGGCGGAGACACTAAGAAAAAGATTTTCCCTAAAAAAAATAAAAAAAAAAGATTATTACCTAAAAAAAGCGCCGAGGAGGTCTCCGGATTGGCACCCGAGCGACGTTGGAAGCTTTTGGTTTGGTGCCGAGTTTCCTGCGTCTATTAGTAGTTGTATAAATCGTTTTTTTACATGGAAGTTGTAATCGTTACTCGAAAAAAAAGTAGTTGTAATCAGGCATTGCTGCGTATTCCATGTCCAGAGAGACTCTAATCTAGTCCAGCTAGATCTATATACAGAATACAGAGCTGCTGTCGGCAGATGCACTTATTTTGCATACACTTGTGGCTTCCGTCCGCGTCCGTGCTGCTGTTTTGTTTTCTTCTCCATCTATCCATGGACAAATTCTTCAAGGCGAGGTAACTTTCGTTCTTCAAGTTTTTTTTTTGAAATACTACAGTACAATCATCACAAGCATCTCGCAGTCGACGGAGACGTCACTTACCAATGGTATAAAGCTATTAAATCTTGAAATAAATCAATAAAACTGTGATCACCCATACCAAGTATGAGCATGCCTGGGGTTTCAACACAAGTGATCTGATCATCTTACCCGGAATAGAAAAGAGCGATCATCTTTTTTTTCTGAGGGGTAAAAACACTAGAAAGAAAAGTTGGGCGTTCTTTTTACGGTTTTGCTAAATCTTAGTCGATTGAGATTTCGTTATGTCTCAGTCGATGTTATGTTCCTTTAATCTTGCATTGAGATTCGTATAAACTTTTTTTTTCAATTTTTTTTCTTTTATATATATTATATGTCACTTGATTGAGGCTTCTTAATCTTAGTCGACTGAGATCTAGCCACACCCTTCTTTTTATCTTCCATACTCCTTTTAGGGTTCTATGTCTATAATTGAATAAATTGATTTCGTATAAGCATTTTATTGGCACCCATCTCTAATCGAATAAATTGACTTCGTATAAGCATTTTAATGGCGGCTATGGGATAGTTGCGTCAGATACCCCCCATCCCCCTATATTCTAGAAAGTATACAACTTGATTTAACAATGGGTATCCAATATTTGGGGAACCCCTTTCTCGAGCCCATATGTGTTTTTATGGATCTCAGTGTAACCGATTTGTCGAAAAATATACGCATTCATATTTTTCCATTAGGATGTGCATATCATGTTATTGCTTTTCATCCTAGTTCTATCTATCTTGTCACGGATCATCCCAATGATAAGGAAAAATTTGTATAATCTACACAATAATTAAATCCTGCGTACTTCCTTCGATCCATATTAATTGTTGATGATTTAATATGGATGAGAAGAGTACTCATATTTCCGGCCGTGTAGCTGGCCTGCGCATTTGTACCTTGTCGGCCCACTATTTCGCCGCGTCGACGGTGGACTTTGTCCGCAGTGGGACCCACTCCCTCCCAGTCCTGACACGTCACCCACAGGACCCACGGGACGCAGCAGCAGTTACGGTACAGCTAGCATCATACCTCGTCGAGCCGAACAAAATGCAGCAGCAGCATATCTCATCGAGCCTAAAACATACCGACGACTCGGGTCACACCGCGAGAGAGAAGGAGAGACAGAGGACGACGACGACGAGGAGGCGCTAAACCCACCGGGGCGGCGCCGAGAGACCTCACGGGCGGGCGGGCGGGCGGGCGCGCGCGATGGCGAGCAGGACGGCGGGGCGGGGCGGGAGGCCGCTGCTGGGCGGCGGCGCCGGGGCCGGGAGGCGCGGGAAGCCGTCCAAGGCGATCCTGGCCGCGCTGCTGCTGGCGTCGGTGGCGCTGCTGCTCCTCCTGGCGCTCGGCGCGCTCTCGCTGCCGGCCGGCTCCGGCCGCGGCGCGGTCCTCTCGCTCCCGCTCCCGCGCCCGCGCTTCCGTAGATCCGCGTTCGAGTCGTGCGTCCCCGCCTCCCCTCCGACGTCCACGGCCTCCGTGATCTGCCGTGTTCGTTGCCCGCGCACGCTGTCCCTTTTTTCCCGAGATTGACGTGGTGCTTGTTGTTCTCCGTTATCGTTGTGCAGGAGGCTGGAGAAGCGCGGGGAGAAAGGGGAGCCCTGGACCGAGGTTCTGTCGTGGGAGCCACGGGCGTTCATCTACCACAACTTCCTCGTGAGGCTCTTGCCCCATTCTGTTTTTTTGGTTTGGGCCTAAACGGCTGCCTCTTTATTCTTTACGTGCTTTATTGGTTCTAGCATGCGGGCTGGGAGATCTCGAGATCTTTGTCGGTGATTTTAGGCGATTGTTGAATTCCAGTTAAGAGCTCGTTGTAAACATTGGCCTATCCGTAACATATTAGATTCGTTAAGTAAAATCCGAAATGCTTGTACTTCAGTCGCAAGAATGCTAGTTATGATGTGAATTAGGTACAGAAAATTGCGCATGAAGGAAACATATGTGAGCTGGACGCCACTGGCATTTCACTGTAGAGGGCTTGTACATGCAGCGCGCCCGGACATGGCTCTTGTTGAGTTATACATATCTATTATTCATCTAGGAATCCTCATATGTATAGTCACACATAATTTGTGCTTCAAATCTGCTTGACCTTCAAGTCAGTGGCACAAACTCAGAAGTTCAGACACATGGAATTGGTACAAAGAGGTAGATGATAGATATCAACACTGGCATTAGAAACTTGGCATTGTGATTATTAGTATCCAAAATGCCTTTGGAAGGTGTTTACTTCTGATGACATTGCATAATAGGAGATGAAGAAATGTCATGTGTATTTGTTGTATTTATTACACCTGGTTGGTATTACCGCAACTATTTATCATCTATGTTAGTTCGCTTCAAATAGCGATCAGGGTATGACTTGACTTTACTGCTGCTCTCAGTCCAAGGAAGAATGTCAGTATTTAATTTCATTGGCAAAGCCTCACATGAAGAAGTCGACAGTGGTTGATTCTGCAACTGGAGGGAGTAAAGATAGCAGGTTTGGACACTGCAAATTCTTCTTTCTCTTGGAACTGTTACGGAACCTGATGCCCACTTACGCTTAATGAAATGTATTCAGGGTGCGAACGAGTTCAGGAACATTTCTTAAAAGAGGCCAGGACAAAATTGTTCGCACCATTGAGAAAAGAATATCAGATTTCACCTTCATACCTGTAGGTATGGCATACCTACCAATATCATGGATACTTGAAAGTTTCTTTACCTTTCTATGTTTTTGCTAGTATGCCTAGGAAAGAGATTACCACTGAACTTAAGGTCTGAATATATTTTAAATACACTGCATTGTTCATTTGAAGAACTTTTCAGCTTTAATTCAGCATAAATGAATTGAACACCACCTCAAATTATCTATAAGTGTCATTTTGTTTTACTCAGAAGTTATAACTTTAGTTGCTCTTCCAAATCTGAACTGTAATTTTGTAAACTTCATTTTTAGGCTGATGCATTAGTCTTCGTCATGGTGTAATTTCAAAGTTTTGATTATCATGCAGTACTGTGTGTCATTGATTCACCAAAAGTGCACTGGCTTGCGACTTAGTTTGAATAGTTCATCATGGAGTATTAAGTAACTATGCAAAGTAATGTATTAGTACATTATGGAGTGCAACCGCAGTGCGTTTCGGTGATCTGGTGTTTTCACAGTTATGTTCAGCAAGAATTATCAAGTCTATACCAATTGGCAGCAAGGATTCCACTAGGAGTATTAGCTTGGAACGTACTGGCAGTATGTTCAAGTTTACATTGCCTTGTCCTGATACTAGGTGACACTTGCGCAGCCAATTGTCTGAGACCCTCATTTGATAAATAGAGTTACACATATCAGTAGACAAAAAAGAGTTTTTGGTTCTCGAATAAGCTGTCAAACTATCTTGTTCTTAAGTTAGCTTAGATGCTAGGTACTTGGTTGAGTTAAACATTTGTTTCTTTGAGCCAGCATGCTTCCACCAAGGTCTGCCATTTTCCCAACAAGGTCATTGCCAATAATTTCAATTTTTATAGCATACCAAGTGGTAGAAGACAAAATTTTAAAATTGTGCAAGGGCACCAAGTATTGGACATGGTACACTGTACCAAAATTGTTAACCAAATTCACAGTTGCACTTGAGACAGCTCATGCATGCAGAGCATGATACCATACTCCCTCCGTTCCTAAATATAAGTCTTTCTAGAGATTTCACCGTGGACTACATACAGATGTATATAGACGTACTTTAGTGTCTAGATTCACTCATTTTACTCCGTATGTAGTCTCTATTTGAAATCTCTAGAAAGACTTATATTTAGGAACGGAGGGAGTACATGTTAAAGTCAAATATCTCATATTTAACTAGCAGTGCATGTGCACTCATACAAAAAATAATAATAAAAGGATACACTAAATATGCACTCCACTGTGTTTAGTACATCTTTGAAACTTCTTTATGCTTTGTAAAGCAGTACATTGTGTAATTGTTAGTTACTTTTGGGTAGTTCGAAATATTGCACATTTGAATGAAATAAGACATTGTGCATGCCTAATAACATAAGGTACATGAGCTGTCTTAACTCCAGTTTATGCAAAAGGAAAAATAATTAGTGCATTGCAGAAATATCACATTGCCAGCGCTAAATGGCTGAATGTCGATAAGAACTGCCTAGTTCGACGTTTCACCACATGAGAGTTGCACAAATAAATTATATATTCTACCTACCCCTTTTGAGTTCTTGAATGTTTCAATGTTGAAACATCGAAGCACTACTTTTTTCATTCCGTAGCTGCTTATATTTTCTCTGGAAGTTTGCTTCAAATTTGATGTCAATTTCTCGTCGTTTTTATTCATAATCTGTGCAGAAAACGGAGAGGGCCTTCAAGTTCTCCACTATGAGGTTGGACAGAAATATGAACCTCACTTTGATTACTTCCATGATGATTTCAACACCAAAAATGGGGGCCAGCGTATAGCCACTGTTCTTATGTATCTGTATGTACTACAAAGATATGCATATTTTTTTACATATAACGTGCAACATAGATGATCCAATTGACTTTTCTTTTCGAACTGATTAATTAGTTCGGATGTTGAAGAGGGCGGTGAGACCGTGTTTCCTTCTGCTAAAGTTAATAGCAGCTCAATACCATTTCATAATGAGCTGTCTGAATGTGCAAAGCGGGGTATATCTGTCAAACCGAAGATGGGAGATGCATTGCTTTTCTGGAGCATGAGGCCTGATGGAACCCTGGATCCCACAAGCCTCCATGGTGAGATTCTAATACTTGATGCAATGACAAAATTGTTTTCCTTAAAATGGCTGTGCAACAATATATTGACTCTTCTGTTTACCTGCAATTTCTTTTAGGTGGTTGTCCAGTGATAAAAGGTGACAAATGGTCATCTACAAAGTGGATTCGTGTTCATGAGTACAAAGTTTAGGCATAACAGAACCAGGCACTTAAGGTACTAGTTAATTATGCTGTACAGGTTTTTGGTTTGCCAACTACCAGGAGTAGTGGACCTCTACTCCACACTATCAAGCGCATTTTGGATTTATGTGAGGTCTTTTGTTTCTAATTCTTTGCAGGTCATGCACCAGTTACTAAATATGTGGACGTTACAGCACATGATGAGGTCTCCAGTTTTCCATAGAGGATCGCCCTACATTTTTTTCTACCTTAACCAAGGCTTGGTCTTGGTCACCTTGTTGTACATTAACTTGTTAATTAGGCTTATGAACCATGATCACTCAGAGAAGATGTATTTGTTGAGTGTATAAATAACCATTGCCCTCCTAACGCAAATCGAGATGAGTGCCTGATAGCCTGATATCTGTGAAAGAGCATTCCTGTTCTATTTGCGCAAAGCCTAATTCAAATCGAGATTTAGCTGTTACTCTCTCTATCCCTATTTACGTGGTGTCCATGCATTCGAGGTGTAACTTCCCATTTTTATGGGTCAAATTGATGGTCAAAGTTCAACCATGAAATTCGACAAGAAAGTTTGATCCCACATGCTAAATACTCCATAACTGGAGCATGTTTTTTTATGAAATCATGAAAACATGCTAATTGTGTAAAATGAACCCCGTCTTTCAAACATTTAATCAGGCCTCTGTTTTAAGTTAGTAAGATGGTAATTCTATATATTTCAATACTAATTCTACATTTTCACTGGAATTGTTGGACCATATAGAAGTTTGTAACTACTAGTGTATCAACAAGATAATCACCCCATCATTGCCTCTCCCCCCTATCCTTAATCTTCTGTAAGATAATACCCATCCAATCTCCAAACACTCAAAAGGTCTTTATCCATAGATCTCGCGCTTTACTTTGGGTTCCCAAGAAACGGGAGCAGACTCCTTTGGAATTGGTGCATGCTCTTTCTTCTTTCTTTAGAGTCGGTGCATATTCATTCTTCTTCCATGGATTGGCAGCAGTTCTCTTCACTTGAGTTGGGAGCTGTATCATGGCTCATCTTCTGCTCCGACTTGAAGGAGTCTCAGCCGAATTCTTGTATGTTCAGAGGCAACCATCGGTCTCAAGCCTCAACCTCCTTCACTGGAGGCCTCGAATGTGGTCTTTGGATGCACATCCTTGGCACGCAGGTATTTGATGTTTCTTCATCTTCTACAAGGAGGTCACCACCCGTACAAGGAGATCATTCCTCTCCAACACATGTTGTTCTACCAGATCCTCGTCGTCGGTGAGCTATTTATCATCTTCATCCTCTTATAGGTGTCCAACCATCATTTTCATCACCAACGTTCAAGTGGGGCTCTTGCTCGATGGTGATTGTCGTCGACGAGGCTTCGAGGTGGAGCAACGTCGGTCGTCTCTCCCAATGTTTGCTAGATGTGTGGCCCTCCACGTGCCCTCTCCCTACATGGTTGAGGGGCACATATTATCTGGGGCATTGTTGTAAATTGCCCTAGGCGGGGATTGTAGTCACCTCTTGTAATGAATGACAGGTCTTTTATTTGCCTAGAAAAACAAGAGATAAGTTTTGTTGAATGGAGAGGCCGACGGGTCTCTATGATTGAGACTTGTTTGAGGCGGATAAGGTTGACTGGGTAATTAGATGGTGTTAGAAAACGACGAATCTCTAGTTATCTTTCGCTTCATAATTAGTTTCAACAAAGTTATACAAGATTTTTGAGAATCGCCACGGAGGTTAGGAGGATGGTTGTACCCTAGCCCACTAGGGATCAAACACCATGTTTGATAGGCAAGGTGTGAGTGATGCCTTCGTCAATCTCAATCTGCGAGCTCAGTCCCTCTAGGAATCTACTATCTCATTCTTGACGTTCTAATGAGTTACTTGAAAAAAATGACGTGTTCGTAGTCTTTCTTATGCCCTGAAAATTCAAAGAAGAACTAAGAATTCTTTGAGGCGAGCAAGATTAATATTTTTGATAAACAAGATACATAATTTATAATTACTCAACTACTCCCTCCGACCGTGAAAAGAACACATAATTTTTTTGGCTTGTAGATTAAGGAGGAGCACAATGCCAGCGCAACTTCCTGATTTACCTTCATGTGACCATTTCATCCTTTAACTACCTTGATAAAGAAAGAGGTGGATAATGGTGGAAGGGGGTATTTTAGGAAATTCGCTTCTAATAATCACTCGCGCCCTTCTTTCTAAAAGACAAATATTTTTGTACGCCCTCTCTTCGCGACCGGAGGAAGTACCAATGAGCGATGTATGGTTATTGAATTGTATTGTGTTGTGCTTAGTTTATACTTATACATGAAAAAATAGTTGTAAACCGGGCCTAGTACTAGTTCAGCCTTCCATATCTAAATTGTTAGGACATCTCCAAGGCAGACCCTCAAACCTCGCGCAAGCGTCCAGATCGCGTTATCCGGACGCAGTTTGCAATCCAGCGCGGTCCTGTATTGGTCCGCCGAGCGGCCCGGGCCACGTTTTTCTGGCAAACTAGAACCAAACGTGGGGGCGACGGGGGGGGGGGGGGGGTTGCGGTAGTCTAGACATCCGCCTGACCAATCAAAAGGCATCACGTACCATATCTACTCTGCGTCCGCTCAGAATGGCTAGCTTTGGGTGGAAGACTTTGTGCTAATTGCGTTACATTTGGCGGAAGGTAATGTGGAAGATGTTTATGCATTTGGCGGAAGGTGCTAATTATGCTTGATTAGGCAGTCCTTGATGTTGGGGAACGTTGTATGGAAAACAAAAAAAATTCTACGCACACGCAAGATCTATCCATGAAGATGCATAGCTACGAGAGGGGAGAGCATCTTCATACCCTTGAAGATCGCTAAGCGGAAGCGTTTATCAACGCGGTTGATGTAGTCATACACCTTCACGATCCGTCCGATCAAGTACCGAACGTACGGCACCTCCGTTTCAACACACGTTCAGTTCGATGACGTCCTCGCCTTCTCGATCCAGCAAGAGAGGCGAAGTAGTAGACGAGTTCCGGCAGCACGACGGCGTGGTGACGGTGTTGGTGAAGAACAATCTCCGCATGGCTTCGCCAAGCACAACGGAAACTATGAAGGAGGATAAACTAGAGGGGACAGGGTTGCCGACACACGACTTGGTGAATCTTGATCTGTTCCGGGTGCTAGCCCTGCCCCTCTATTTATATGTTGAGCCCTGGGGTCGAAACTTGGAGAAAGAGCCTCCTCAAAGTCGGTTTTTCCCGCAAGGAAGAGTCCTTCTCGGACTTCCAGGACCAGACACCACAGTCCTTGGCGTCTGGCCCAGGGCCAGACGCCAGGGTCTCCGGCGTTTGGCCCCCAGCTGGCATCCGCAAAACTCTTTTTGCACCGACCTAAAGACCCGTGGGCTTTACCCCTTGGCCTAACCATATCATCCTATATATCAATCTTTACCTCCGGACCATTCTGGAGCTCCTCATCATGTCTGTGATCTCATCCGGGACTCCGAACAACACTCGTTCACCAACATACATAACTCATATAATACAATATCGTCAACAAACGTTAAGCATGCAGACCCTACGGGTTCGAGAACTATGTAGACATGACCGAGACACCTCTCTGGTCAATAACCAATAGCAGAACCTGGATGCCCATATTGGCTCCTACATATTCTACGAAGATCTTTATCGGTTGAACCTTTATGACAACATACTTAGTTCCCTTTGTCTGTCGGTATGTTACTTGCCCGAGATTCGATCGTTGGTATCTCTGTACCTAGTTCAATCTCGTTACCAGCAAGTCTCTTTACTCGTTCCTTAATACATCATCTTGCAACTAACTCCTTAGTCACTTTGCTTGCAAGGCTTCTTATGATGTGTATTACCGAGAGGGCCTAGAGATACCTCTTCAAAACTCAGAGTGACAAATCCTAATCTTGATCTATGCCAACTCAACAAATACCTTCGGAGATACCTGTAGAGCATCTTTATGATCACCCAGTTACGTTGTGACGTTTGATAGCACACAAGGTATCCCTCCGGTATCCGGGAGTTGCATAATCTCATAGTCGAAGGAATATGTATTTGACATGAAGAAAGCAATAGCAATAAACTGAACGATCATTATGCTAAGCTAACGGATGGGTCTTGTCCATCACATCATTCTCCTAATAATGTGATCCCGTGAAAGTGCAACTAATCCCCGGGTGGTTTTGGTAATTCATAACAACATATAGCTCATTGAACTAATATCCATTCAAGATTAATGTTTCAGAAAGTTCAATGATTGGTATGGCATGGACTAGAGATGTGGACCCCTCAAAATGCTAAGGACACATATTGGCAAAAGCTCAAGACTCTACATTTTCATTTTAGTGATCCAAGATCACATTGAGTCCATAGGAAAAGCCAATACTATTAAAAGGGGATGAGGTGTTGCTTAATGGCTTGCTTGCTCAAAATGCTTAGTGATATGCTCCAAAAGCCCTCAACCACTTTCTCATTTCCACATATGTCCTAAACCTAAAGTCAAACTCGGCCCCACCGATTTGATCTATCCGGCGCCACCGAGTTCATTTCACATAGCCATTGCCAGAAAACCTAATCAGTTCGGTCTCACCGATAGGGATCTCGGTCTCACCGAGATGGGATTGCAAACTCTCTGTTTCCTTTTCGTAACGTTTCAATCTAATCGAGATGAGCGATCGGTACCACCGAGTTGGCAATGCAAACTATCTATTTCCTTTTCGTAACGTTTTGGTCTCACCGAAATGAGCGATCGGTTCCACCGTGCTTGTTGGGGAACGTAGTAATGTTTAAAAATTTCCTACGCACACACAAGATCATGGTGATGCATAGCAACGAGAGGGGAGAGTGTTGTCTACGTACCCTCGTAGACCGTAAGCGGAAGCGTTATGACAACGCAGTTGATGTAGTCGTACGTCTTCACGATCGACCGATCCTAGCACCGAAGGTACGGCACCTCCGCGGACTGCACATGTTCAGCTCGGCGACGTCCCACGAACTCACGATCCAGTAGAGCTTCGAGGGAGAGCTTCGTCATCACGACGGCGTGATGACGGTGATGATGAAGTTACCGACGCAGGGCTTCGCCTAAGCACCGCTATGATATGACCGAGGTGGATTATGGTGGAGGGGGGCACCGCACACGGCTTGGAACAATCAACTTGTGTGTTCTAGGGTGCCCCCTGCCCCCTGCCCCCGTATATAAAGGAGCAAGGGGGCAGGCCGGCCGGCCCTTGGGGCGCGCCAGGAGAGGAGGAGTCCTCCTCCTAGTAGGAGTAGGACTCCCCTTTCCTACTCCTACTAGGAGGGGGAAAGGAAGGAGGAGAGGGAGAAGGAAAGGGGGGCGCCGCCCCCCTTCCCTAGTCCAATTCGGACCAGAGGGGGAGGGGGCGCGCGGCCAGCCCTAGCCGGCCCTCTCTCTCTCCACTAAGGCCCATGTGGTCCATTAGTTCTCCGGGGGGGGGGGGGGTTCCGGTAACCCTCCGGCACTCCGGTTTTCTCTGAAACTACCCGGAACACTTCCGGTGTCCGAATATAGCCATCCAATATATCAATCTTTATGACTCGACCATTTCGAGACTCCTCGTCATGTCCGTGATCCCATCCGGGTCTCCGAACTATCTTCGGTACATCAAACACATAAACTCATAATACCGATCGTCACCGAACGTTAAGCGTGCGGACCCTACGGGTTCGAGAACTATGTAGATATGACCGAGACACGTCTCCGGTCAATAACCAATAGCGGAACCTGGATGCTCATATTGGTTCCTACATATTCTACGAAGATCTTTATCGGTCAAACCGCATAACAACACACGTTGTTCCCTTTGTCATCGGTATGTTACTTGCCCGAGATTCGATCATCGGTATCTCAATACCTAGCTCAATCTCGTTACCGGCAAGTCTCTTTACTCGTTCCGTAATGCATCATCCCGCAACTAACTCATTAGTCACATTGCTTGCAAGGCTTATAGTGATGTGCATTACCGAGAGGGCCCAGAGATACCTCTCCGACAATCAGAGTGACAAATCCTAATCTCGATCTATGCCAACTCAACAAGTACCATTGGAGACACGTGTAGAGCACCTTTATAATCACCCACTTACGTTGTGACGTTTGGTAGCACACAAAGTGTTCCTCCGGCAATCGGGAGTTGCATAATCTCATAGTTATAGGAATATGTATAAGTCATGAAGAAAGCAATAGCAGTAAACTAAAACGATCAAGTGCTAAGCTAACGGAATGGGTCAAGTCAATCACATCATTCTCCTAATGATGTGATCGCGTTAATCAAATGACAACTCATGTCTATGGCTAGGAAGCTTAACCATCTTTGATCAACGAGCTAGTCAAGTAGAGGCATACTAGTGACACTCTGTTTTGTCTATGTATTCACACATGTATTATGTTTCCGGTTAATACAATTCTAGCATGAATAATAAACATTTATCATGAAATAAGGAAATAAATAATAACTTTATTATTGCCTCTAGGGCATATTTCCTTCAGTCTCCCACTTGCACTAGAGTCAATAATCTAGATTACAGAGTAATGATTCTAACACCCATGGAGTCTTGGTGCTGATCATGTTTTTCTCGTGAGAGAGGCTTAGTCAACGGGTGTGCAACATTCAGATCCGTATGTATCTTGCAAATTTCTATGTCTCCCACCTGGACTTGATCACGGATGGAATTGAAGCGTCTATTGATGTGCTTGGTCCTCTTGTGAAATCTGGATTCCTTTGCCAAGGCAATTGCACCAGTATTGTCACAAAAGATTTTCATTAGACCCGATGCACTAGGTATGACACCTAGATCGGATATGAACTCCTTCATCCAGACTCCTTCATTTGCTGCTTCCGAAGCAGCTATGTACTCCGCTTCACACGTAGATCCCGCCACGACGCTTTGTTTAGAACTGCACCAACTGACAGCTCCACCGTTCAATATAAACATGTATCCGGTTTGTGATTTAGAATCGTCCGGATCAGTGTCAAAGCTTGCATCGACGTAACCATTTACGATGAGCTCTTTGTCACCTCCATAAACGAGAAACATATCCTTAGTCCTTTTCAGGTATTTCAGGATGTTCTTGACCGCTGTCCAGTGATCCACTCCTGGATTACTTTGGTACCTCCCTGCTAAACTAATAGCAAGGCACACATCAGGTCTGGTACACAGCATTGCATACATGATAGAGCCTATGGCTGAAGCATAGGGAACACTTTTCATTTTCTCTCTATCTTCTGCAGTGGTCGGGCATTGAGTCTGACTCAACTTCACACCTTGTAACACAGGCAAGAACCCTTTCTTTGCTTGATCCATTTTGAAAATTTTCAAAACTTTATCAAGGCATGTGCTTTGTGAAATTCCAATTAAGCGTGTTGATCTATCTCTATAGATCTTGATGCCCAATATATAAGCAGCTTCACCGAGGTCTTTCATTGAAAAACTCTTATTCAAGTATCCTTTTATGCTATCCAGAAATTATATATCATTTCCAATTAACAATATGTCATCCACATATAGTATTAGAAATGCTACAGAGCTCCCACTCACTTTCTTGTAAATACAGGCTTCTCCAAAAGTCTGTATAAAACCATATGCTTTGATCACACTATCAAAACGTTTATTCCAACTCCGAGAGGCTTGCACCAGTCCATAAATGGACCGCTGGAGCTTTCACACTTTGTTAGTACCTTTTGGATCGACAAAACCTTCTGGTTGCATCATATACAACTCTTCTTCTAGAAATCCATTCAGAAATGCAGTTTTGACATCCATTTGCCAAATTTCATAATCATAAAATGCGGCAATTGCTAATATGATTCGGACAGACTTAAGCATCACTACGGGTGAGAAAGTCTCATCATAGTCAACCCCTTGAACTTGTCGAAAACCTTTCGCAACAAGTCAAGCTTTGTAGACAGTAACATTACCGTAGCGTCAGTCTTCTTCTTGAAGATCCATTTATTCTCTATGGCTTGCCGATCATTGGGCAAGTCAACCATTGTCCACACTTTGTTCTCATACATGGATCCCATCTCAGATTACATGGCCTCAAGCCATTTTGCGGAATCTGGGCTCACCATCGCTTCTTCATAGTTTGTAGGTTCGCCATGGTCAAGTAACATGACCTCCAAAATAGGATTACCGTACCACTCTGGTGCGAATCTTACTCTGGTTGACCTATGAGGTTCGGTAGTAACTTGATCTGAAGTTTCTTGATCAACATCATTAGCTTCCTCACTAATTGGTGTAGGTGTCACAGAAACCGGTTTCTGTGATGAACTACTTTCCAATAAGGGAGCAGGTACAGTTACCTCATCAAGTTCTACTTTCCTCCCACTCACTTCTTTCGAGAGAAACTCCTTCTCTAGAAAGGATCCATTTTTAGCAACAAATGTCTTGCCTTCGGATCTGTGATAGAAGGTGTACCCAACAGTCTCCTTTGGGTATCCTATGAAGACACATTTCTCCGATTTGGGTTCGAGCTTATCAGGTTGAAGCTTTTTCACATAAGCATCGCATCCCCAAACTTTAAGAAACGACAACTTTGGTTTCTTGCCAAACCACAGTTCATAAGGCGTCGTCTCAACGGATTTAGATGGTGCCCTATTTAACGTGAATGCAACCGTCTCCAAAGCATAACCCCAAAATGATAGCGGTAAATCAGTAAGAGACATCATAGATCGCACCATATCTAGTAAAGTACGATTACGAGTTCGGACACACCATTACGTTGTGGTGTTCCGGGTGGCGTGAGTTGCCAAACTATTCTGCATTGTTTCAAATGAAGACCAAACTCGTAACTCAAATATTCTCCTCCACGATCAGATCATAGAAACTTTAATTTCTTGTTACGATGATTTTCCACTTCACTCTGAAATTCTTTGAACTTTTCAAATGTTTCAGACTTATATTTCATTAAGTAGATATACCCATATCTACTCAAATCATCTGTGAAGGTGAGAAAATAACGATACCCGCCGCGAGCCTCAATATTCATCGGACCACATACATCAGTATGTATGATTTCCAACAAATCTGTTGCTCGCTCCATTGTTCCGGAGAACGGCGTTTTAGTCATCTTGCCCATGAGGCATGGTTCGCAAGTACCAAGTGATTCATAATCAAGTGATTCCAAAAGTCCATTAGTATGGAGTTTCTTCATGCGCTTTACACCAATATGACCCAAACGGCAGTGCCACAAATAAGTTGCACTATCATTATCAACTCTGCATCTTTTGGCTTCAACATTATGAATATGTGTATCACTACTATCGAGATTCAACAAAAATAGACCACTCTTCAAGGGTGCATGACCATAAAAGATGTTACTCATATAAATAGAACCATTATTCTCAGATTTAAATGAATAACCGTCTCGCATCAAACAAGATCCAGATATAATGTTCATGCTCAACGCTGGCACCAAATAACAATTATTCAAGTCCAAAACTAATCCCGAAGGTAGATGTAGAGGTAGCGTGCCGGCGGCGATCACATCGACTTTGGAACCATTTCCCACGCGCATCGTCACCTCGTCCTTAGCCAATCTTCGCTTAATCCGTAGTCCCTGTTTCGAGTTGCAAATATTAGCAACAGAACCAGTATCAAATACCCAGGTGCTACTGCGAGCTTTAGTAAGGTACACATCAATAACATGTATATCACATATACCTTTGTTCACCTTGCCATCCTTCTTATCCGCCAAATACTTGGGGCGGTTCCGCTTCCAGTGACCAGTCTGTTTGAAGTAGAAGCACTCAGTCTCAGGCTTAGGTCCAGACTTGGGTTTCTTCTCCTGAGCAGTAACTTGTTTGCCGTTCTTCTTGAAGTTCCCCTTCTTCTTCCCTTTACCCTTTTTCTTGAAACTGGTGGTCTTGTTGACCATCAACACTTGATGCTCCTTCTTGATTTCTACCTCCGCAGCCTTTAGCATCGCAAAGAGCTCGGGAATTGTCTTATCCATCCCTTGCATGTTATAGTTCATCACGAAGCTCTTATAGCTTGGTGGCAGTGATTGAAGAATTCTGTCAATGACACTATCATCAGGAAGATTAACTCCCAGTTGAATCAAGTGATTATTATACCCAGACATTTTGAGTATATGTTCACTGACAGAACTATTCTCCTCCATCTTGCAGCTATAGAACTTATTGGAGACTTCATATCTCTCAATCCGGGCATTTGCTTGAAATATTAACTTCAACTCCTGGAACATCTCATATGCTCCATGACGTTCAAAACGTCGTTGAAGTCCTGGTTCTAAGCCATAAAGCATGGCACACTGAACTATCAAGTAGTCATCAGCTTTGCTCTGCCAGACGTTCTTAACATCGTCAGTTGCATCTGCAGCAGGCCTGGCACCCAGCGGTGCTTCCAGGACGTAATTCTTCTGTGCAGCAATGAGGATAATCCTCAAGTTACGGACCTAGTCCGTGTAATTGCTACCATCATCTTTCAACTTTGCTTTCTCAAGGAACACATTAAAATTCAACGGAACAACAGCACGGGCCATCTATCTACAACAACATAGACATGCAAAATACTATCATGTACTAAGTTCATGATAAATTAAAGTTCAATTAATCATATTACTTAAGAAATCCCACTTAGATAGACATCCCTCTAATCATCTAAGTGATCACCTGATCCAAATCAACTAAACCATGTCCGATCATCACGTGAGATGGAGTAGTTTTCAATGGTGAACATCACTATGTTGATCATATCTACTATATGATTCATGCTCGACCTTTCGGTCTCAGTGTTCCGAGGCCATATCTGCATATGCTAGGCTCGTCAAGTTTAACCCGAGTATTTCTGCGTGTGCAAAACTGGCTTGCACCCGATGTATGTGAACGTAGAGCTTATCACACCCGATCATCACGTGGTGTCTCGGCACGACAAACTTTGGCAACGGTGCATACTCAGGGAGAACACTTGTACCTTGAAATTTAGTGAGAGATCATCTTATAATGCTACCGTCAATCAAAGCAGAATAAGATGCATAAAAGATAAACATCACATGCAATCAATATAAGTGATATGATATGGCCATCATCATCTTGTGCCTTTGATCTCCATCTTCAAAGCACCGTCATGATCACCATCGTCACCGGCTTGACACCTTGATCTTCATCGAAGCATCGTTGTCGTCTCGCCAACTATTGCTACTACGACTATCACTACCGCTTACTGATAAAGTAAAGCAATTACAGGGCGATTGCATTGCAGACAATAAAGCGACAACCATATGGCTCCTGCCAGTTGCCGATAACTTCGTTACAAAACATGATCATCTCATACAATAAAATTTAGCATCATGTCTTGACCATATCACATCACAGCATGCCCTGCAAAAACAAGTTAGATGTCCTCTACTTTGTTGTTGCAAGTTTTACGTGGCTGCTACAGGCTGAGCAAGAACCGTTCTTACCTACGCATCAAAACCACAATGATATTTCGTCAAGTTAGTGTTGTTTTAACCTTCACAAGGACCGGGCGTAGCCACACTCGATTCAACTAAAGTTGGAGAAACTGACACCCGCCAGCCACCTGTGTGCGAAGCACGTCGGTAGAACCAGTCTCGCATAAGCATACGCGTAATGTCGGTCCGGGCCGCTTCATCCAACAATACCGCCGAATCAAAGTATGACATGCTGGTAAGCAGTATGACTTGTATCGCCCACAACTCACTTGTGTTCTACTCGTGCATATAACATCTACACATAAACCTGGCTCGGATGCCACTGTTGGGGAACGTAGTAATTTCAAAAAATTTCCTACGCACACACAAGATCATGGTGATGCATATCAACGAGAGGGGAGAGTGTTGTCTATGTACCCTCGTAGACCGTAAGCGGAAGCGTTATGACAACGCGGTTGATGTAGTCGTACGTCTTCATGATCGACCGATCCTAGCACCGAAGGTACGGCACCTCCGCGGACTGCACACGTTCAGCTCGGCGACGTCCCACGAACTCACGATCCAGTAGAGCTTCGAGGGAGAGCTTCGTCAGCACGACGGCGTGATGACGGTGATGATGAAGTTACCGATGTAGGGCTTCGCCTAAGCACCGCTACAATATGACCGAGGTGGATTATGGTGGAGGGGGGCACCGCACATGGCTTGGAACAATCAACTTGTGTGTTCTAGGGTGCCCCCCTACCCCCGTATATAAAGGAGCAAGGGGGAAGGCCGGTGATACGTCCATTTTGTATCAAGCTTTTATATCGATATTTATTGCATTATGGGCTGTTATTACACATTATGTCACAATAATTATGCCTATTCTCTCTTATTTTACAAGGTTTACATAAGGAGGGAGAATGCCGGCAGCTGGAATTCTGGGCTGGAAAATGAGCAAATATTAGAGACATATTCTGCACAACTCCAAAAGTCCTGAAACTCCACGAAAGTTATTTTTGGAAATAATAAACAATATTGAGCGGAAGAAATACGTCAGGGGGGCCTCCACCTGTCCATGAGGGTGGGGGGCGCGCCCTACCCCCTGGGCGCGCCCCCCTGCCTTGTGGGCCCCCTGTTGGCCCTCCGGTGCCCATCTTCTGGTATATGAAGTCTTTCGTCCGAAGAAAAATCATAAGCAAGCTTTCGGGACGAGACTCCGCCGCCACGAGGCGGAACCTTGGCGGAACCAATCTAGGGCTTCGGCAGAGCTGTTCTGCCGGGAACACTTCCTCCGGGAGGGGGAAATCATCGCCATCGTCATCACCAACGCTCCTCTCATCGAGAGAGGGCAATCTCAATCAACATCTTCACCGGCACCATCTCCTCCCAAACCCTAGTTCATCTCTTGTATCCAATTCTTGTCTCTAAGTCTGGGATTGGTACCTGTAGGTTGCTAGTAGTGTTGATTACTCTTTGTAGTTGATGCTAGTTGGTTTATTTGGTGGAAGATCATATGTTCAGTCCTATATGCATGTTAATACTCCTCTGATTATGAACATGAATATGCTTTGTGAGTAGTTACATTTGTTCCTGAGGACATGGGAGAAGTCTTGCTATTAGTAGTCATGTGAATTTGGTATTCGTTCGATATTTTGATGAGATGTCTGTTGTCTCTCCTCTAGTGGTGTTATGTGAACATCGACTACATAACACTTCACCATTATTTGGGCCTAGAGGAAGGCATCCGGAAGTAATAAGTAGATGATGGGTTGCTAGAGTGACAGAAGCTTAAACCCTAGTTTATGCGTTGCTTCGTAAGGGGCTGATTTGGATCCATATGTTTCATGCTATGGTTAGGTTTACCTTAATACTTTTGTTGTAGTTGCGGATGCTTGCAATAGAGGTTAATCATAAGTGGGATGCTTGTCCAAGTAAGGGCAGCACCCAAGCACTGGTCCACCCACATATCAAATTATCAAAGTACCGAACGCGAATCATATGAACGTGCTGAAAACTAGCTTGACGATAATTCCCATGTGTCCTCGGGAGCGCTTTTCTCTATATAAGAGTTTGTCCAGGCTTTTCCTTTACTACAAAAAGGATTGGGCCACCTTGCTGCACTTTATTTACTTTTGTTACTTGTTGCTCGTTACAAATTATCCTATCACAAAACTATCTGTTACCTATAATTTCAGTGCTTGTAGAGAATACCTTGCTGAAAACCGCTTATCATTTCCTTCTGCTCCTCGTTGGGTTCGACACTCTTACTTATCGAAAGGACTACGATAGATCCCCTATACTTGTGGGTCATCAAGACTCTTTTCTGGCGCCGTTGCCGGGGAGTGAAGCGCCTTTGGTAGGTGGAATTTGGTAAGAAAAAATTTATATAGTGTGCTGAAATTTACTGTCACTTGTTACTATGGAAAGTAATCCTCTGAGGGGCTTGTTCGGGGTATCTTCACCCCGACCAGTAGAGCAAAGAGTTGCTCCTCAACCTACTGAACCTACTGAAAATGAAAATGTCTACTTTGAAATTCCTTCGGGTATGTTTGAAAAACTGCTAGCTAATCCTTTTGCAGGAGATGGAACAATGCATCCTGATGAGCACCTAATCTATGTGGATGAAGTTTGTGGATTATTTCAGCTTGCAGGTATACCTGATGATGTCATTAAGAAGAAGGTCTTCCCTTTATCTTTGAAGGGAGATGCATTGACATGGTATAGGCTATGTGATGATACAGAGTCATGGAACTACAAACGATTGAAATTGGAATTTCATCAGAAGTTTTATCCTATGCATCTTGTTCATCGTGATCACAATTATATATATATAATTTTTGGCCTCGCGAAGGAGGAAGCATCGTTCAAGCTTGGGGGAGGCTTAAATCAATGTTATATTCATGCCCCAATCATGAGCTCCCAAGAGAAATAATTATTCAGAATTTTTATGCTCGGCTTTCTGATAACAATCGCACCATGCTCGATACTTCTTGTGCTGGCTCTTTTATGATGAAGACTATTGAATTCAAATGGGGTTTATTGGATAGAATTAAACACAACTCTGAAGACTGGGACCTCGACGAAGGTAAGGAGTCAGGTATGACACCTAAGTATGATTGTGTTAAATCTTTTATGGATACCGATGTTTTCCGTAAATTTAGCACTAAATATGGACTTGACTCTGAGATAGTAGCCTCTTTCTGTGAATCTTTTGCTGCTCATATTGATCTCCCTAAGGAGAAGTGGTTTAAATATCATCCTCCCATAGAAGTAAAAGTAGCTGCACCTATTAAAGTTGAAGAAAAGACCATCACTTATAATGATCCTATTGTTCCTACTGCTTATGTTGAAAAACCACCTTTCCCTGTTAGGATAAAGGATCATGCTAAAGCTTCAACTGTGGTCCGTAAAAGCAATATTAGAGCTTATACACCTCCTGAGCAAATTAAAGTTGAACCTAATATTTCTATTGTTAAAGATCTCTTGTCTAATAATATTGATGGGCATGTTATTCATTTCCGTGATGAAACTGCTAGAATTGCCAAACCTTGTGCTAAAGATAAACATAGACCTGTGGTAGGCATGCCTGTTATTTCGGTTAAAATAGGAGATCATTGTTACCATGGCTTATGTGATATGGGTGCTAGTGCTAGTGCAATACCTTTTGACTTATACAAAGAAATTATGCATGATATTGCACCTGCTGAGATAGAAGATATTGATGTCACAATTAAACTTGCCAATAGAGATACTATTTCACCAATGGGAATTGTTAGAGATGTTGAAGTCTTGTGTGGGAAAACTAAATATCCTGCTGATTTTCTTGTTCTTGGTTCCCCACAAGATAGCTTTTGTCCCATTATATTTGGTAGGCCCTTCTTAAACACTGTTAATGCTAAGATAGACTGCGAAAAGGATGTTGTTACTATTGGTTTAGGTGATATGTCTCATGAGTTTAACTTTTCTAAATTTCGTAGACAACACCGTGAAGAGGAATTGCCTAGTAAGGATGAAATAATTGGTCTTGCTTCTATTGCCGTACCTCCTAGTGATCCTTTAGAACAATATTGGCTAGACCATGAAAATGATATGTTTATGAATTAAAGAAGGGAAATAGATGAAGTATTCTTTAAACAGGAACCTATCCTGAAACACAATTTGCCTGTTGAAATCCTAGGGGATCCTCCTCCACCCAAGGGTGATCCTGTGTTTGATCTTAAACCGTTACCTGATACTCTTAAATATGCTTATCTTGATGAGAAAAAGATATATCCTGTTATTATTAGTGCTAACCTTTCAGAGCATGAAGAAGAGAGATTATTGAAAACTCTGAAGAAGCACCGCGCTGCTATTGGATATACTCTTGATGATCTTAAGGGCATTAGTCCCACTCTATGCCAACACAAAATAAATTTGGAGAAAGATGCCAAACCAGTTCGTGATCATCAACGACGGCTGAATCCTAAGATGAAAGAAGTGGTAAGAAAGGAAATACTAAAGCTCCTTGAGGCAGGTATAATTTATCCCGTTGCTGATAGTCAGTGGGTAAGTCCTGTCCATTGTGTCCCTAAGAAGGGAGGTATTACTGTAGTTCCTAATGATAAAGATGAATTGATTCCGCAAAGAATTATTACAGGTTATAGGATGGTAATTGATTTCCACAAATTAAATAAGGCTACTAAAAAAGATCATTACCCCTTGCCTTTTATTGATCAAATGCTAGAAAGATTATCCAAACATACACATTTTTGCTTTCTAGATGGTTATTCTGGTTTCTCTCAAATACCTGTGTCAGCCGATGATCAATCAAAGACCACTTTCACTTGCCCTTTCGGTACTTTTGCTTATAGACGTATGCCTTTTGGTTTATGTAATGCACCTGCTACGTTTCAAAGATGCATGATGGCTATATTCTCTGACTTTTGTGAAAAGATTTGTGAGGTTTTCATGGACGATTTCTCTGTTTATGGATCCTCTTTTGATGATTACTTGAGCAACCTTGATCGAGTTTTGCAGAGATGTGAAGAAACTGATCTTGTCTTGAATTGGGAAAAGTGCCACTTTATGGTTAATGAAGGTATTGTCTTGGGGCATAAAGTTTCTGAAAGAGGTATTGAAGTTGATAAAGCCAAGGTTGATGCTATTGAAAAGATGCCATGTCCCAAGGACATCAAAGGTATAAGAAGTTTCCTTGGTCACGCTGGTTTTTATAGGAGGTTCATTAAGGACTTCTCAAAAATTTCTCGGCCTCTGACTAATTTATTGCAAAAAGACATACCATTTGTCTTTGATGATGATTGTGTAGAAGCATTTGAAATACTTAAGAAAGCATTGATCTCTGCACCTATTGTTCAGCCACCTGATTGGAATTTACCTTTTGAAATTATATGTGATGCTAGTGATTATGCTGTAGGTGCTGTTCTAGGGCAAAGAGTTGATAAGTAATTAAATGTTATTCAATATGCTAGTAAAACTCTAGACAATGCCCAGAGAAATTATGCTACTACTAAAAAAGAATTCTTAGCAGTCGTATGTGCTTGTGATAAGTTCAGACCTTATATTGTTGATTCTAAAGTAACTATTCACACGGATCATGTTGCTATTAAATATCTTATGGAAAAGAAAGATGCTAAACCTAGACTTATTAGATGGGTTCTCTTGCTACAAGAATTTGATTTGCATACTGTTGATAGAAAGGGAGCTGAGAACCCCGTTGCAGACAACTTGTCTAGGTTAGAAAATGTTCTTGATGACCCACTACCTATTGATGATAGCTTTCCTGATGAGCAATTAAATGTCATAAATACTTCTCGTACTGCTCCATGGTATGCTGATTATGCTAATTACATCGTTGCTAAATTCATACCACCTAGTTTCACATACCAGCAAAATAAAAAGTTTTTCTATGATTTGAGACATTACTTCTGGGATGACCCACATCTTTATAAAGAAGGAGTAGATGGTGTTATTAGACGTTGTGTACCTGAGCATGAACAGGAACAGATCCTACGCAAGTGTCACTCCGAGGCTTATGGAGGACACCACGCTGGAGATAGAATTGCACATAAGGTATTGCAATCCGGTTTTTATTGGCCTACTCTCTTCAAGGATGCCCGTAAGTTTGTCTTATCTTGTGATGAATGTCAAAGAATTGGTAATATTAGTAGACGTCAAGAAATGCCTATGAATTATTCACTTGTTATTGAACCATTTGATGTTTGGGGCTTTGATTATATGGGACCTTTTCCTGCCTCTAACGGATACACACATATTTTAGTTGCTGTTGATTACGTTACTAAGTGGGTAGAAGCTATTCCAACTAGTAGTGCTGATCATAACACTTCTATTAAAATGCTTAAAGAAGTTATTTTTCCGAGGTTTGGAGTCCCTAGATATTTAATGACTCATGGTGGTTCACATTTTATTCATGGTGCTTTTCGTAAAATGCTTGCTAAGTATGATGTTAATCATAGAATTGCATCTCCTTATCACCCACAGTCTAGTGGTCAAGTAGAATTGAGCAATAGAGAGCTCAAATTAATTTTGCAAAAGACTGTTAATAGATCTAGAAAGAATTGGTCCAAGAAACTTGATGATGCATTATGGGCCTACAGAACTGCATATAAAAATCCTATGGGTATGTCTCCGTATAAAATGGTTTATGGAAAAGCATGTCACTTACCTCTCGAACTAGAACATAAGGCATATTGGGCTATTAAAGAGCTCAATTATGATTTCAAACTTGCCGGTGAGAAGAGGTTATTTGACATTAGCTCACTTGATGAATGGAGAACCCAAGCCTATGCCAAATTGTTTAAAGAAAAAGTTAAAAGATGGCACGACAAAAGGATACAAAAGCGTGAGTTTAATGTAGGTGATTATGTATTGCTATACAACTCTCATTTAAGATTTTTTTCAGGAAAACTTCTCTCTAAATGGGAAGGCCCTTACGTTATCGAGGAGGTCTATCGTTCCGGTGCCATAAAAATCAACAACTCCGAAGGCACAAATCCGAAGGTGGTGAACGGTCAAAGAATGAAACACTATATCTCAGGTAATCCTATAAATGTTGAAACCAATGTTATTGAAACCGTAACCCCGGAGGAATACATAAGGGACACTATCCGGAACGTTTCAGACCCCGAAAAGGAATAGGTATGTGGTACGGTAAGTAAACCGACTCCAAAACAGTTCTAATGGCAATTTTTCTCCGTTTTGGAATATTTAGAAAAATAGAAAAATAATAAGCAGTCCGAGAAGGACACGAGGCCTCCACGAGGGTGGAGGGCGCGCCCTACCCTACTGGGCGCGCCCCCTGCCTTGTGGGCACCTCGTGCGCTCTCCGGCTCCGTTTTCTTGCACGATACGTATTTTGGTCGGTAAAAATTCATTATATAATCTCCCGAAGGTTTTGACTCCTGTATCACGCAATTGTTCTCTGTTCTTGTTTCGAGCTGTTTTCTGTCAGGGTTGTCAAGGCCAGGCATCATGTCGCCCCCCTCCTCCAACAATGGTGACAACGATGCTTGGCTAATGAAGATAGAGCTGAAGAGGGAAGAACCCGTGGAGATCAACAAGGATGAAGGGATCAAGAAGGCCACGGAGGACCAAGTTCCGGCAGCAGGAGACACCCTTCAACTTGATCACAATCTTCTTACCCCAACTGAGATTGAAGCTTTCAAGATGATTGAGTTAGCTCGTATACAAAACAAGTATTCACACATGAAAATATTTTATTGAAGGAGCATATCGTCGCACTCAAGGGCATTATCCGCAAGTTGGAGGATCTCTTACGCTCGATGTGCGATTACCCATCATCAACAACTCCACCTTCTTCACCAGCAAAGGAGACATAATCACGTGGGTATGGGCACTCCCCTTGGCAACTGCCAAGCTTGGGGGAGGTGCCCCGGTATCGTATCACAATCACATCTCCTATCTTTACCGTTTTTCTTAGTTCAATCCTTTTAGTAGTATCTTGATCTAGTAGCATAAAGTTTTGGTATGATCTAGTTTTGGGTTTTGCTTTATGATCCCTCTATGTAATCGAGTCCTTGAGCTATATATAATAAAGATTAGTGTTGAGTCAAGGGCTTGATTATCTTGCTATGATCTTGAGTGAATAAAAGAAAAGAGAAAAGAATAAAAATAAATAATAAAAAGAGATCATATTGATCTTATTGAGAGTAATGACTTCACATAGTAAGAGTATGATGATTAAAAATTGTTGAGAGTTGACAAACATAACTTTGGTCATCGTTGCAATTAATAGGAAGTAATAAAGAAAGAGAGGTTTCACATATAAATGTACTATCTTGGACATCTTTTATGATTGGGAGCACTCATTAAAATATGACATGCTAAAGAGTTGATGTTGGACAAGGAAGACAACGTAATGGGTTATGTTTTCTTATATCTGAGATAAAGTATATTGTCATGGATCATCCAACATGTTGAGCTTGCCTTTCCCCCTCATGCTAGCCAAATTCTTTGCACCAAGTAGAGATACTACTTGTGCTTCCAACAACCCTTAAAACCAGTTTTGCCATGAGAGTTGTGGCACCCCGGCTCAGAGCGACCGGTTTACCCTGCATTGCCAGCCCAGAGATCATGTCTTCTGGCAACACACAACATATTGGTACAGAAAACAACCACTTTATTGATGCTAGCGGAACAGAGTTCATATTACAACAGTGGTCGAGGCCAAGCGGCACACTCGGTGCGGCGGAACAATATGTACATTATTTAGTGAACATAAAGGGGCCTCGACTCGAACAACTGCGTGGCAGCGGATAACGTTGTAGCGGAAGCTCCATATCACAGGGACACTGATGTGGACACGATCTAGACTCGAACAACGCTCCTTTCCAACGAGACTTTCCTGAAATCTGGCATGACACGCTAGGTCAGTACATCGAATGTACTTGCAAGCTCACAACAAGCATAATCATAATGACAAACAATATCATGGTATTTAACTAATTATTAATAATGCAACATTATATGTCAACATGCTGTGATCAAGCCCGAACGTCCCTCAGGACAGCTTACCAACTGTGATCGTCTCTGGACCACAAACACACCACCATAGTGGTCTTTCTCAAGAACAACTCGTGATCCTTACGGCGATCACAACCACGACCATCATTTGGTCCCAAATACCTCGATGGCCTTTCTGCCATCCATTGACAATGCAAAGTTCATAGCTTAGTGTGCAATTTTTATTAAACGTTGACTCATGGTGGGACCTAGTACGAGGTGTCCGTGACCGTGGACTCGGCTATCAATAGATTATACACTCTGCAGAGGTAGCACACTGTACCCACGCCACGGAATCCATGGCCTCGCATTCCCATTCGGGTGGACCAACGGCATTCTGACAAAACCCCTCCATTGCCACAGCACTCTCCCGGCCACTCCGACCCAAATCCCCAACGGGCTGGTCCTGGGTGGCCCCGTGTCTACCAAAGACACCCCGACCACCGTCGTGGTCAAAACACTCCCACTCGGGGACTCGGTACCATAATCTCATCAACGAGCACACAAGATTATGTGTGCTTACCGGGCCAGGGCAAGCACGACATAATCTTCCCTAGATGGAGGCACCGACCAGAGGCCGTGTCAATGGACCGAATCAAGGCCTCCCACAAGGAAAATGTGGTTGCACTGGAAAGAAACTCCATTCAGCGGCACCATGACCCAGTAACGGTATATTCAAGTTGAATTATATTGAGGATTAATCTTTAAACTAAAAATGACCGGTGTCATAGCATGCCATGAAATGCAAAACAACACATGCATCACATGTTGATAAAAATGACCGACGTCATCCATATGCACACCAAGCATGAACGTCAACAACTCATATCACTCTACTTGCTCAAAATGACTCACAACTTAACCAAAATATTTTGCAACAAGTTTTATTAATTTCCTACGCAAGAAAGTAACTCCGATAAATCTTTCATATGCTTGATCAATTTTTTTATCATTATCAACAACTCTTAATTTTTTATCACTAAGTTGGGTTCAACATTCTGAAAGACCAGTAATATGATTAAACAAGTATTTAACAGAATACTTTCTAACAAATTTTTATCAATTTAAGAATGCAAACACAAAGCTTTACATATTTACTAACATGCATAACAAAATAATTTCTAACATCACCTCAAATAAATTTTAACTTGCTTTACTAGTCTCAACTATTCTGTAAATCAAGCATAACAACTGACCAATACTTAACAAAATATAAATAATTCAATAATTATTTATATGCATGGGTTAATCATTTCATTTAAGTGAGAAAATCACAAATATTGAAATGGCATCATCAAAATGTTGCTGTGGCTTGCCTTAGTACAGATGAGGTTCACAAGCCTCCTGGTGATCCTCAAGACAAGCCTCACCTTCTGAAAATAATTTTAAACACAAAAAGGCAATATCAAGAACACTTCTGAAATTCACCAGAAATTCTAAACAGCTCAGAAAAATCTTATCTTTGGTGAGCTGTTAGATTTCCTTTCAAAGAACACAATGCAAAAAGAATCATCTCATTTGGACTTATGGTTAAAAACTTAAAATTGTTTGAAGCTCTCTGGAATATAAATGATTTTGAAT
>NC_057796.1:243453979-243467609 GCF_018294505.1 Triticum aestivum | reverse complement strand
GTACCGCTTCGCGCGTGTACTGAGTGGCTGACTAGCGGGCCCCGCTAGTCAGGTGGGGGAAGAGGGAGAGAGAAACAGAGACGGCCGCGGCTTCGCCGGAGCTCTCGTCGGCGACGAGGGCTCTTTGGCCAAAACGAGAGGGAGGGATGGCAAGAGGAGGTCGAGGTGCACCTGCCCGTACCCGTAGGGTGGCTAGGGGTGGTCGGACGACGTCGGAATCTAGCTTGCGAGCGGAGGCAGAACGAGGAGGTCGTCGGAGTTGAGGAAGACGGCGAGCAGAGGCCGCTCCAGAGGCTCCAAGCGGGCGAGACAGCCTCACCGGAGAGAGGCGGAGGCCCCGGAGAGGTTGCCCAGGCCTGGGAGGGACTGGAGCTGCCGCGGCGACCAGAGGGGATCGCCGGCGAGCTCGAGCTCGGGGACGGCGGCCCGAGGCCTGCCCGGCCGGGCTACGGCTTCCTACTCGGCCGAGGAGTGTGTGTGAGTGCTGGATGGTGCTCGAGGAGGCTGGGGGTGGCTCTATTTATAGGCGAGCGGCGAGGGTGCTTCGAGCTCCGCCGGTCGACACCTGTCCACGGCGCCCGGCGACGAGCGGCGTCAGTGAGAGGGGGAGAAGGCAACGGAGGTCATGCGGCCACTGTGGGCGAGCGGAGACGCGCACAGGATCAAGGGGGTGACGACGAGCACAGTGCGCCCGCACTGTTGGGCTGGCCGGACCTTGCCCGTGCTCGCTGCGGCGAGCTCCGGCGTCGGCGAGTGCCAGGGTGGAGTTAATGGTGTCGAGACGATGATGGTGGCGAGCTTTGGCTAGGTTTGGCAGGCAGGGGAAGCGAGCACGCGCGAACAGAGCGCTCGGCGGTTCCCAGAGTGCGTCGACACGCATGCCTGGCATCGTGGACACGCGTGGTCACCGCGTGAACTCTCTCCTCCGGCCAGCCTTCGTCCAAAAATCATGTCTGGCATGTTGTTCGTGGTAGTTTAGAGTGTTACCACGATTTGGTTTGGATCCAGGTGCAGTAGAGAAGATTTTACAAGTCTGGTAAGTTTCTGGATAGTAACTTTGTGATGTTACTGTGGTCAAATGGCTGGGAGTTTGGGGCTGTGCTTTGGAGGCTAGTAATAAGTTACTAAGGTAAAGATGCACAAGAAAGTTCAGGTCAAATGGAGCAAGTAAAATGGTAGTTGCTGTAGAAACCACCATTTCTATCCATAACAGAAAAGATTTTCTGTAGCAAAAATATTCCAAAAAGTGATGAAATATTTTTGCTCAGGGAGGTGCCCTAGGGTCTCTAGAGTATTTGTGAATTATCTCAGAATTTTCTGAGCCATAAAAATTAGGGTTGCTTTGAAGCAAACAGATCTGGCTTAGGGTTTTTGAGAGAAAATGAATATTTTCCATTTAATAAAAATATTCCAAAGGTTATTTTGTGGTGGATCAGAAGTGAAGTGATGGTTTGGGAGAGAAGTGAACACTTGGGTGAAAGCCAAGGATGCCCAAGTGCTTAAGTCCAAATGAAAAGACTCAGAAACTCCAAGTTTCAAAAACTTTCAAATGAAATTTCAAGCAAATAAGAAAGGGCAAAAACCAGGCTGTCACAAACCTCCCCCACGTAGAATGAATCTCGTCCTCGAGATTCGGTTGCTTGGGAAAACCACTCTGGATACTGATTCTTAAGGAACTCTTCCTGCTCCCAAGTTGCTTCTGACTCGGTGTGATGCTCCCACTGAACTTTGAAATTTTTTCTGACTTTGCTGCGAGTGACCCGTTCCACTTGATCCAAAATTTTGGACGGTCTTTATTCATAAGTTAAGTCCTTTGCCAATTCTATCTCAGCCATTGCAGTCCTTTTCTCAGGCGGGGATATGCATCGTCTCAATTGCGAAACATGGAACACATTGTGTATTTCTGACAACTCCGGGGGTAGTTCCAGTTGGTATGCAACCGTACCCACTCGAGACATAATTGGGAATGGACCAATGAATCTGGGTGCCAGCTTTCCACGAGTCTGAAATCGCTTAACTCCTTTCATAGGAGTGACTCGGAGGTACACATGTTCTCCGGGTTCAAAACTGACTTGCCGGTGCTTTGCATCATAATAACTCTTCTGACGGGATTTGGCCAATTGCAGTCGGTCCCTAATTTCCCTGACTTGTTTCTCGGCTTCCATCATGAGATCGGTTCCGAAGATATGGCTATCTCCAGCTTGAGACCAAGTTAGAGGAGTGCGGCACTTACGACCATATAGAGCTTCATAGGGTGACATCTTTAGACTGGTCTGGAAACTGTTGTTATACGAGAACTCGGCGTATGGCAAGCAAATCTTCCCAGTTCGCCCCGTTGGCTAGCACACAGGCTCGCAACATATCTTCGAGTATTTGATTTACTCGCTCTGTCTGACCGTCCGTCTGGGGGTGATAAGCAGTACTATATTTTAGTGCTGTCCCCAAGGCTTGATGGAGGCGGGACCAGAAAGTGGAGGTAAACAAAGAACCTCGGTCGAAAGTGATAGTCCGGGGTACTCCATGCAGACTGACGATTCTGGATACATATAGTTGCGCCAGTTCATTTGCTCTGTATCTGGTGCTGACCGGGATGAAATGAGCAACCTTGGTTAGGGTGTCCACTATAACCCAGATTGCGTCTTTGCCTCGCTGAGTCCTAGGCCATCCGGTGATGAAGTCCATGCAAATATCATCCCATTTCCATTGTGAAACTGGCAGTGGTTGGAGAAGTCCAGCTGGCTTCTGATGCTCTTCTTTCACCTTGTTGCATATGTCGCAACAGGCTACAAAATAGGCAATGTCTTTCTTCATCCCATTCCACCAGAATATTTGTTTAAGGTCTTCATACATTTTCGTACTTCCCGGATGAATGGAATACGAGGATTCGTGTGCTTCTGACAAGATTTTCCTCTTCAAGTCCGGTTGATTTGGTACACAAATTCGTCCACGGAATCGGAGGGTACCGAAGTTGTCCTTGAAGAAATATGGGGGCTGCCTTGCATGTTTTTGTAGCTTGGCGTCATCTGGCTGGGCCTTGCGGATTTCCATCTCAAGTGTGGGGGTAACTCCCAAAATATTAGTGAGGCCAGCATCCACGATGACCAAGTTGAACTGAGCGATCTCCTCCTAAAGTCCGGTAGGCAATGATTTTAACATGACATTTAAGCTGACGGGCTTTCGACTGAGCGCATCGGCAACGACGTTGGCCTTGCCTGGATGGTAATTTATTCCAAGGTCATAATCCTTGACCAACTCTAACCATCTTCGCTAACGGAGATTTAAATCTGGCTGAGTGAAGATGTACTTGAGGCTTTTGTGGTCGGTAAAAATTTGGCACCTTTTTCCAATGAGATAGTGTCTCCAAATTTTTAATGCATGAACCACTGCAGCCAATTCCAAATCATGAGTAGGATAATTTCCCTCATGTGGTCGTAGTTGTCATGATGCATAGGCTACCACCTTGCCGTCTTGCATCAATACACAACCAATACCTTGTCTGGAGGCATCACAGTACACATCAAAGCTGCGATAAATGTCTGGAAGAGTCAATACGGGTGCGGTTGTCAGACGCGTCTTTAGCTCATAAAAACCCTTCTCATAGTCCTTGGTCCACTCAAACTTTGTATCCTTTTTGAGCAGTTCTGTCATAGGTTTAGCAATTTTGGAAAACCCTTCAATGAAACGACGATAGTATCCAGCTAATCCAAGGAAACTCCGTATCTGTGTTACAGTCGTGGGCGGTACCCAATCGAGCACATCCTTTACTTTGCTCGGGTCCATGGCTATGCCTTCAGCAGATAGTACATGCTCGAGAAACCCAACTTGCTTGAGCCAAAATTCGCACTTACTGAACTTGGCGTATAGCTGATGGTTGCGGAGCCGTTGGAGCACTGCCCGGAGGTGATCCTTATGCTCTTCTTCACTCTTGGAGTAAATGAGGATGTCGTCGATAAAGACTACCACAAATTTGTCGAGGAAGTCCATGAACACCTTGTTCATCATATGCATGAAGAAGGCAGGGGCATTGGTGAGACCAAAGGACATCACAGTATATTCGTAAAGACCGTATCATGTAGTGAATGCGGTCTTAGGAATATCTTCCCTTTTAATCTTGAGCTGATGATATCCGGTCCGTAAATCGATTTTTGAGAATACTTTAGCCCCACTGAGCTGATCGAACAGATCATCAATCCTTGGCAGTGGGTATTTATTTTTGATGGTGACCTCATTCAGCTGGCGATAATCTATGCACATACGGAGACTGCCATCCTTTTTACCCACGAAGATTGCAGGTGACCCCCACGGTGAAGAGCTGGGACGAATATAACCTTTCCGGAGTAATTCGTCAAGCTGTTTCTTTAGTTCCACTAATTCTGATGAGGGCATCCGGTAATACTTCTTGTATAATGGTGCGGTTCCGGGCACAAGATCTATGGCAAATTCCAGTTCCCGATCTGGTGGCATGCCTGGCAGTTCTTCTGGAAACACATCAGGGTACTCACTGACCACAGGAATAAATTCCAATTTGACCACAGCAGTGCACACTAGTTCTGGCTTGGGTATATGCTTGCGAGCATAGAATTTGGTGAGCTGCCCATTCAGACTGGTTAAATTGACTTCTCGGGTTGCGCAGTTTATACAAACTTGATATTTGGTCAGCCAATCCATTCCCAGTATAATATCTAACTGTTCAGACTCAATGATTATCAGAGATGTTGGAAAATGGACCCCGTTGATATTGATCTCCAGATCACGGCAGACTAGATTGCTCTTGATTATAGATCCCGGGGTTTGTACCAGCATATTTTGCCCAAAATTGTGCAAGGAAAATTGTTTTGGGCGGCAAAACTCCGAGAAATAAAAGAATGGGAAGCCCCAGAGTCAAATAAAATTACTGCATGTATGTCATTAACAGAAAACATACCAATAACGACTTTTGGCTTCTCTTGGGATTCATTGGCGGAGATATGATTCACGTGCCCAGTGAAGTTTTGCTGGGTTGGCCCTGACTCCATAAAGTTGACTTGTGGCCTGCTCAACGCATTCACTCTATGGTTCTTGGGGCACTGTTTGGCATAATGTCCGGGCTGCCCGCAAGTGAAACAAGAATTATTGCGCTGCCGCTCCTCATGCATTGGATTGGCCACAACATTCTTGACTTGAGTAGTGGTCTTGTTAACATTCTGCCGCCAATTTGGCCAGTATACCACCTGAGTCCGCTGCCAGGTACGAGCCTTTTGCATAGGTTGCCCATCCTTCTTTGGCTCAAACTTGCGCTTGTTGTCATTAACAGGCCTATTATCTGATATAAGCTCATGTTCCCGTTCAGCAATGAATGCCATGTCTACCAGAGTTTGGAAATCCGTGAAATCAAACATACTGAGAGCACACCGAAGTTGCGGATTTAAACCTCCAAGAAATCTGTCCATCTTCCTTTCTTCGGTGGCCACGTCATACAGAGAGTAACGGGCCAGATGATTGAATTTTTGCAGATACTCAGCCACAGATTGATTTCCTTGGACAAGCGCGAGAAATTCACGCTGCTTGGCCTTCATAACTCCAGTAGGAATGTGATATTTGCGGAACTTATCCTTGAATTTTTCCCAGGTGACTTCCTCATCAATCGGCCACATGGCTTTTGTATTTTCCCACCATATGGTAGCTGCGCCTTCAAGGTAATGGGTTGCAAATAGGATTTTATCATTTCCTTCAGTACGGGCGATCTCAAGCTTTTTCTCCATGGTGCGCAACCAATCGTCTGCATCCAATGGGTCAACAACCTGACTGAAATTGGGTGGATTGGTCCTCTGAAAATCTGACAGCTTTGAGTGATGACCATTCTGATTTCCATTTTGTCCAACTATAGCTTGCACACTTCTCAATATTTCAATCAGATCATTGTTCCTTTTTTTCTTCAAACATACGCAGAACTTGCTCGGTGGAGGGAGGATCAAGCGGAGGAGGTGGTGGCTGAACGTACGGCTCGGGAGAATATCCTGCCTGTCGTGCGGAACGACGAACAGGAGTTCCCTCACGAACGTTGCTACTGCCGCCTCCCCGCGTCATCCTATTGAGTATTTTTCCCAAGACAACGAAATCGAGATGAGGGACATCCAAGAATAAAATTGGGGAAAAGCCAGCAACAATTCTCGAAAAAACAAAAGAGCGAAGAGAATACGGCGATTAAAGTCCCATCATAATTATACATAGACTCATACATGAAAAATTAAACAACATGACTGGTTCCACTACTCTCATACATGAAGCATCATGACTCGTACAACTACATTCGTACACCATCTAGACGACTGCGAATACTCAAAGACACTACTGCTCTGCTGGTGCTGCGGTGTCCTCCCCTGAAGCGGTCTCAGATCCCGAACTGACGTGGTTACGGAAACCTCCGGGTTAAAGGTAACACGACGACGCTGCCTCGAGGGCTCTCCCTCAGGGGCAGGGGTAAGATGAAGCATCGGGGCTGTAGGAGTAGCAGGAAGTGAGACCCACTCGACAGGAGTACTGAGAGGGTTCACGGCTGGAACGACTGTGCTACTCGGGGGAGTAACCGGCGAAATAGGGGAGCTAGAGCTAACTGGGACATAAGGGGTAAATCCCAGTGAGGATGGAGTAGTGGTGGATCTAGTAGTGACCAAGGTAGCGGCTAAAGCAGTACGGGCACAAGTCAGCTCTCGAGCCAGCTCTTGGATCATCAAATAGCTAGCAGTGATATAGCGAGCAAGATGGCTAGCAACACTATCAGACTCCGGGTTAAGGAGAGGAAAACGGACACGACCGTTGTCGTGCAGAGATGGGTAGTAATAGAATCCTGGGTGATGCTGCATTTGAACCTCGGTATAATGAAGCTCGCCAAGGACATCAAATGCGGCAAACTGGACAGCCTGAGAAGCGGTGGAGGCGTAACCGCTCCGAGAAGTGCGAGTGTAGGAGCTGGAATCGGAACTGGTGCGCAGAGTAACCACTGCGTGATACTCATACACTGAGTCTGCTAGACGCTCCCGGTACACACAGTAGACTAGTTCGTCTCCGTGAGGGTACAACCGACGCCACACGTTGCGGAGAAGGTGCAGTGACATGTACCGCATCAACTGCAATTGGCACGAATACGGCACCGGAGCCATCTACACTCACAACCATTAACAGGTTAGCATAAAAATAACAATCAAATGACTACGATGCAACAACCAGCTATAACTGCTACCGACACTCATATTTACTCGTGTCTAGCGTCCAGTTAACACGTCGTAGTCTAGCGTGGCCTACAGTCAGCGCGGCTCTGGTACCAACCGTTGTGGCACCCCGGCTCAGAGCGACCGGTTTACCATGCATTGCCAGCCCAGAGATCATGTCTTCTGGCAACACACAACATACTGGTACAGAAAACAACCGCTTTATTGATGCTAGCGGAACAGAGTTCATATTACAACAGTGGTCGAGGCCAAGCGGCACACTCGGTGCGGCGGAACAATATGTACATTATTTAGTGAACATAAAGGGGCCTCGACTCGAACAACTGCGTGGCAGCGGAATAACGTCGTAGCGGAAGCTCCATATCACAAGGACACTGATGTGGACACGATCTAGACTCGAACAACGCTCCTTTCCAACGAGACTTTCCTGAAATCTGGCATGACACGCCAGGTCAGTACATTGAATGTACTTGCAAGATCACAACAAGCATAATCATAATGACAAACAATATCATGATGTTTAACTAATTATTAATAATGCAACATTATATGTCAACATGCTGTGATCAAGCCCGAACGTCCCTCAGGACAGCTTACCAACTGTGATCGTCTCTGGACCACAAACACACCACCATAGTGGTCTTTCTCAAGAACAACTCGTGATCCTTACGGCGATCACAACCACGACCATCATTTGGTCCCAAATACCTCGATGGCCTTTCTGCCATCCATTGACAATGCAAAGTTCATAGCTTAGTGTGCAATTTTTATTAAACGTTGACTCATGGTGGGACCTAGTACGAGGTGTCCATGACCATGGACTCGGCTATCGATAGATTATACACTCTGCAGAGGTAGCACACTGTACCCACACCACGGAACCCATGGCCTCGCATTCCCATTCGGGTGGACCAACGGCATTCCGACAAAACCCCTCCATTGCCACAACACTCTCCCGGCCACTCCGACCCAAATCCCCAACGGGCTGGTCCTGGGTGGCCCCGTGTCTACCAAAGACACCCCGACCACCGTCGTGGTCAAAACACTCCCACTCGGGGACTCGGTACCATAATATCATCAACGAGCCCACAAGATTATGTGTGCTTACCGGGCCAGGGCAAGCACGACATAATCTTCCCTAGATGGAGGCACCGACCAGAGGCCGTGTCAATGGACCGAATCAAGGCCTCCCACAAGGCAAATGTGGTTGCACTGGAAAGAAACTCCATTCAGCGGCACCATGACCCAGTCAACGGTGTATTCAAGTTGAATTATATTCAAGATTAATCTTTAAACTAAAAATGACCGGTGTCATAGCATGCCATGAAATGCAAAACAACACATGCATCACATATTGATAAAAATGACCGACATCATCCATATGCACACCAAGCATGAACGTCAACAACTCATATCACTCTACTTGCTCAAAATGACTCACAACTTAACCAAAATATTTTGCAACAAGTTTTATTAATTTCCTACGCAAGAAAGTAACTCCGATAAATCTTTCATATGCTTGATCAAAAAAATAATATCATTATCAACAACTCTTAATTTTTTTATCACTAAGTTGGGTTCAACATTCTGAAAGACCAGTAATATGATTGAACAAGTATTTAACAGAATACTTTCTAACAAATTTTTATCAATTTAAGAATGCAAACACAAAGCTTTACATAATTACTAACATGCATAACAAAATAATTTCTAACATCACCTCAAATAAATTTTAACTTGCTTTACTAGTCTCAACTATTCTGTAAATCAAGCATAACAACTGACCAATACTTAACAGAATATAAATTATTCAATAATTATTTATATGCATGGGTTAATCATTTCATTTAAGTGAGAAAATCACAAATATTGAAATGGCATCATCAAAATGTTGCTGTGGCTTGGCTTAGTAGAGATGAGGTTCACAAGCCTCCTGGTGATCCTCAAGACAAGCCTCACCTTCTAAAAATAATTTTAAACACAAAAAGACAATATCAAGAACACTTCTGAAATTCACCAGAAATTCTAAACAGCTTAGAAAAATCTTATCTTTGGTGAGCTGTTAGGTTTCCTTTAAAGAACACAATGCAAAAAGAATCATCTCATTTGGACTTATGGTTAAAAACTTAAAATTGTTTGAAGCTCTCTGGAATATAAATGATTTTGAATAAAAAGAAACAGCTAGGGGGTGACGTCGAAGGCGTAAAGCCCAGGGGCGCCACCACTCGTACCGCTTCGCGCGCGTACTGAGTGGCTGACTAGCGGGCCCCGCTAGTCAGGTGGGGGAAGAGGGAGAGAGAAACAGAGACGGCCGTGGCTTCGCCGGAGCTCTCGTCGGCGACGAGGGCTCTTTGGCCAAAACGAGAGGGAGGGATGGCAAGAGGAGGTCGAGGCGCACCTGCCCATACCCGTAGCGTGGCTAGGGGTGGTCGGACGGCGTCGGAATCTAGCTCGCGAGGGGAGGCAGAACGAGGAGGTCGTCGGAGTTGAGGAAGACGGCGAGCAGAGGCCGCTCCAGTGGCTCCAAGCGGGCGAGACGGCCTCACCGGAGAGAGGCGGAGGCCCTGGAGAGGTCGCCCAGGCCTGGGAGGGGCTGGAGCTGCCGCGGCGACCAGAGGGGATCGCCGGCGAACTCGAGCTCGGGGACGGCGGACCGAGGCCTGCCCGGCTATGGCTTCCTACTCGACCGAGGAGTGTGTGTGAGTGCTGGATGGTGCTGGAGGAGGCTGGGGGTGGCTCTATTTATAGGCGAGCAGCGGGGGTGCTTCGGGCTCCGCCGATCGACACCTGTCCATGGCGCCCAGCGACGAGCGGCGTCAGTGAGAGGGGGAGAAGGCAACGGAGGTCACGCGGCCACTGTGGGCGAGCGGAGACGAGCACAGGATCAAGGGGGGTGACGACGAGCACAGTGCGCCCGCACTGTTGGGCTGGTCGGACCTTGCCCGTGCTCGCTGCGGCGAGCTCCGGCGTCGGCGAGTGCCAGGGTGGAGTTAATGGTGTCGAGACGATGATGGTGGTGAGCTTTGGCTAGGTTTGGCAGGCAGGGGAAGCGAGCACGCGCGAACAGAGCGCTCGGCGGTTCCCAGAGCGCGTCGACACGCATGCCTGGCATCGTGGACACGCGTGGTCACCGCGTGAACTCTCTCCTCCGGCCAGCCTTCGTCCAAAAATCATGTCTGGCATGTTGTTCGTGGTAGTTTAGAGTGTTACCACGATTTGGTTCGGATCCAGGTGCAGTAGAGAAAATTTTACAAGTCTGGTAAGTTTCTGGACAGTAACTTTGTGATGTTACTGTGGTTAAATGGCTGGGAGTTTGGGGCTGTGCTTTGGAGGCCAGTAATAAGTTACTAAGGTAAAGATGCACAAGAAAGCTCAGGTCAAATGGAGCAAGTAAAATGGTAGTTGCTGTAGAAACCACCATTTCTGTCCATAACAGAAAAGATTTTCTGTAGCAAAAATATTCCAAAAAGTGATGAAATATTTTTGCTCAGGGAGGTGCCCTAGGGTCTCTAGAATATTTGTGAATTATCTCAGAATTTTCTGAGCCATAAAAATTAGGGTTGCTTTGAAGCAAACAGATCTGGCTTAGGGTTTTTGAGAGAAAATGAATATTTTTCATTTAAGAAAAATATTCCAAAGGTTATTTTGTGGTGGATCAGAAGTGAAGTGATGGTTTGGGAGAGAAGTGAACACTTGGGTGAAAGGCAAGGATGCCCAAGTGCTTAAGTCCAAATGAAAAGACTCAGAAACTCCAAGTTTCAAAAACTTTCAAATGAAATTTCAAGCAAATAAGAAAGGGCAAAAACCAGGCTGTCACAAGAGTCCACCATACCTACCTATGGATTGAGTAAGATCCTTCAAGTAAGTTTTCATCGGTGCAAGCAATAAAAATTGCTCTCTAAATATGTATGATTGATTGGTGTGGAGGAAATAAGCTTTATACGATCTTGTGATGTGGAAGAAATAAAAGCGGCGGACTGCATAATAAAGGTCCATATCACAAGTGGCAATATAAAGTGACGTTCTTTCGCATTAAGATTTTGTGCATCCAACCCTGAAAGCGCATGGCAACCTCTGCTTCCCTTTGCGAAGGGCCTATCTTTTATTATTATCTTCTACCTTATGCAAGAGTCATGGTGATCTTCACCTTTTCTTTTTACATTTTATCCTTTGGCAAGCATAGTATGTTGGAAAGATCCTGATATATATATATCTAATTGGATGTGGGTTAGCATGAGTTATTATTGTTGACATTACCCTTGAGGTAAAAGGTTGGGAGGCGAAACTATAAGCCCCTATCTTTCTCTGTGTCCGACTAAAATTCCGTAACCACAAGTATTGCGTGAGTGTTAGCAATTATGAAAGATTAAATGAGTTGAGTATGTGGACTTGCTAGAAAGCTCTGACATAGACTCTTTCTGATGTTATGATAAATTGCAATTGCTTCAATGACTGAGATTATTGTTTGTTGGTTCTCAATAAAGTTTCTGAATCATACTTTGCATTGTGAATAGATTATTACTTGAGCATAAGAAATCATATGACAATATCCATATATGTTGCTGTTATGAGAACAATCATGATGCCCTCATGTCCGTATTTTATTTTATCGACACCTCTACCGCTAAACATGTGGACATATTTATCGTTATCGGCTTTCGCTTGAGGACAAGCGAGGTCTAAGCTTGGGGGAGTTGATACGTCCATTTTGCATCATGCTTTTATATCGATATTTATTGCATTATGGGCTGTTATTACACATTATGTCACAATACTTATGCCTATTCTCTCTTATTTTACAAGGTTTACATAAGGAGGGAGAAGGCCGACAGCTGGAATTCTGGGCTGGAAAAGGAGCAAATATTAGAGACCTATTCTGCACAACTCCAAAAGTCCTGAAACTCCATGAAAGTTATTTTTGGAAATAATAAAAAATATTGAGTGGAAGAAATACGTCAGGGGGGCCTCCACCTGTCCACGAGGGTGGGGGCGCGCCCTACCCCCTGGGCACGCCCCCTGCCTCGTGGGCCCCCTGTTGGCCCTCCGGTGCCCATCTTCTGCTATATTAAGTATTTCGTCCGAAGAAAAATCATAAGCATGCTTTCGGGATGAGACTCCGCCGCCACGAGGTGGAACCTTGGCGGAACCAATCTAGGGCTCCGGCAGAGCTGTTCCGCCGGGGACACTTCCCTCCGGGAGGGGGAAATCATCGCCATCGTCATCACCAACGCTCCTCTCATCGGGAGAGGGCAATCTCCATCAACATCTTCACCAGCACCATCTCCTCTCAAACCCTAGTTCATCTCTTGTATCCAATTCTTGTCTCTAAGTCTGGGTTTGGTACCTGTAGGTTGCTAGTAGTGTTGATTACTCCTTGTAGTTGATGCTAGTTGGTTTATTTGGTGGAACATCATATGTTCAGATCCTATACACATATTAATACTCCTCTGATTATGAACATGAATATGCTTTGTGAGTAGTTACGTTTGTTCCTGAGGACATGGGAGAAGTCTTGCTATTAGTAGCTAGTCATGTGAATTTGGTATTCGTTCGATATTTTGATGAGATGTCTGTTGTCTCTCCTCTAGTGGTGTTATGTGAACATCGACTACATAACACTTCACCATTATTTGGGCCTAGAGGAAGGCATTGGGAAGTAATAAGTAGATGATGGGTTGCTAGAGTGACAGAAGCTTAAACCCTAGTTTATGCGTTGCTTCGTAAGGGGCTGATTTGGATCCATATGTTTCATGCTATGGTTAGGTTTACCTTAATACTTTTGTTTTAGTTGCGGATGCTTGCAATAGAGGTTAATCATAAGTGGGATGCTTGTCCAAGTAAGGGCAGCACCCAAGCACCGGTCCACCCACATATCAAATTATCAAAGTACCGAACGCGAATCATATGAACGTGATGAAAACTAGCTTGACGATAATTCCCATGTGTCCTCGGGAGCGCTTTTCTCTATATAAGAGTTTTTCCAGGCTTGTCCTTTACTACAAAAAGGATTGGGCCACCTTGCTGCACTTTATTTACTTTTTTACTTGTTGCTCATTACAAATTATCCTATCACAAAACTATTTGTTACCTATAATTTCAGTGCTTGCAGAGAATACCTTGCTGAAAACCGCTTATCATTTCCTTCTGCTCCTCGTTGGGTTCGACACTCTTACTTATTGAAAGGACTATGATAGATCCCCTATACTTGTGGGTCATCAGCCGGCCGGCCCTTGGGGCGCGCCAGGAGAGGAGGAGTCCTCCTCCTAGTAGGAGTAGGACTCCCCTTTCCTACTCCTACTAGGAGGGGGAAAGGAAGGAGGAGAGGGAGAAGGAAATTGGGGCGCCGCCCCCCCTTCCCTAGTCCAATTCGGACCAGAGGGGGAGGGGGCCGCGGCCTGCCCTGGCCGGCCCTCTCTCTCTCT
>NC_057796.1:243389515-243453702 GCF_018294505.1 Triticum aestivum | reverse complement strand
TTCTCCGAAACTACCCGGAACACTTCCGGTGTCCGAATATAGCCGTCCAATATATCAATCTTTATGTCTCGACCATTTCAAGACTCCTCATCATGTCCATGATCACATCCGGGACTCCGAACTAGCTTCGGTACATCAAAACACATAAACTCATAATACCGATCATCACCGAACGTTAAGCGTGCGGACCCTACGGGTTCGAGAACTATGTAGACATGACCGAGACACGTCTCCGGCCAATAACCAATAGCGTAACCTGGATGCTCATATTGGTTCCTACATATTCTATGAAGATCTTTATCGGTCAAACCGCATAACAACATACGTTGTTCCCTTTGTCATCGGTATGTTACTTGCCCGAGATTCGATCGTCGGTATCTCAATACCTAGCTCAATCTCATTACCGGCAAGTCTCTTTACTCGTTCCGTAATGCATTGATGTCTACTATTCAAACTTCTTCTTGTAGACGTTGTTGGGCCTCCAAGTGTAGAGGTTTGTAGGACAGTAGCAAATTTCCCTCAAGTGGATGACCTAAGGTTTATCAATCCGTGGGAGGCGTAGGTTGAAGATGGTCTGTCTCAAACAACCCTGCAACCAAACAACAAAGAGTCTCTTGTGTCCCCAACACACCCAATACAATCGTAAATTGTATAGGTGCACTAGTTCGGCGAAGAGATGGTGATACAAGTGCAATATGGATGGTAGATATAGGTTTTTGTAATCTGAAAATATAAAAACAGCAAGGTAGCAAGTGGTAAAAGTGAGCGTAAACGGTATTGCAATGCTAGGAAACAAGGCCTAGGGTTCATACTTTCACTAGTGCAAGTTCTCTCAACAATAATAACATAATTGGATCATATAACTATCCCTCAACATGCAACAAAGAGTCACTCGAAAGTCACTAATAGCGGAGAACAAACGAAGAGATTATGGTAGGGTACGAAACCACCTCAAAGTTATTCTTTCTAATTGATCTATCCTAGAGTTCGTACTAGAATAACACCTTAAGACACAAATCAACCAAAACCCTAATGTCACCCAGATACTCCAATGTCACCTCAAGTATCCGTGGGTATGATTATACGATATGCATCACACAATCTCAGATTCATCTATTCAACCAACACAAAGTACTTCAAAGAGTGCCCCAAAGTTTCTACCGGAGAGTCAAGACGAAAACGTGTGCCAACCCCTATGCATAAGTTCACGAGGTTACGGAACTCGCAAGTTGATCACCAAAACATACATCAAGTAGATCACGTGAATATCCCATTGTCACCACAGATAAGCACATGCAAGAAATACATCAAGTGTTCTCAAATCCTTAAACACTCAATCCAATAAGATAACTTCAAAGGGAAAACTCAATCCATTACAAGAGAGTAGATGGTGAGAAACATCATAAGGTCCAACTATAATAGCAAAGCTCGCGATACATCAAGATCGTGCCGAATCAAGAACGCGCGAGAGAGATCAAATACATAGCCACTGGCACATACCCTCAGCCCCGAGGGTGAACTACTCCCTCCTCGTCATGGAGATCGTCGGGATGATGAAGATGTCCACCGATGAGGGTTCCCCCCTCCGGCAGGGTGCCGGAACGGGTCTAGATTGGTTTTCGGTGGCTACAGAGGCTTGCGGCGGCGGAACTCCTGATCTAGGTTATGTTCTGGGGGTTTGTGTATATATAAGAGGTTTTGGCGTCGAGAACAAGTCAGGGGGTCTCCGGGCTGTCCACGAGGTAGGGGGCGCGCCCAGGGGGTGGGCGCGCCTCCCACCCTCGTGGGCAGCCCGGGACTCTTCTGGCCCAAATCTTTTACTCCATGGCCTTCTTCTGGTCCAAAAATAAGCTCCGTCAAGTTTCAGGTCAATTGGACTCCGTTTGGTTTTCCTTTTCTGCGATACTCAAAAACAAGGAAAAAACAGAAACTGACACTGGGCTCTAGGTTAATAGGCCAGTCTCAAAAATCATATAAAATAGCATATAAATGCATATAAAACATCCTAGAAGGATAATATAATAGCATGGAACAATCAAAAATTATAGATACGTTGGAGACGTATCATGCATCATCCCGCAACTAACTCATTAGTCACATTGCTTGCAAGGCTTATAGTGATGTGCATTACCGAGAGGGCCCAGAGATACCTCTCCGACAATCGGAGTGACAAATCCTAATCCCGATCTATGCCAACTCAACAAGTACCATCGGAGGCACCTATAGAGCACCTTTATAATCACCCAGTTACATTGTGACGTTTGGTAGCACACAAAGTGTTCCTCCGGTAATCGGGAGTTGCATAATCTCATAGTTATAGGAATATGTATAAGTCATGAAGGAAGCAATAGCAGTAAACTAAAACGATCAAGTGCTAAGCTAACGGAATGGGTCAAGTCAATCACATCATTCTCCTAATGATGTGATCCCGTTTATCAAATGACAACTCATGTCTATGGCTAGGAAACTTAACCATCTTTGATCAACGAGCTAGTCAAGTAGAGGCATACTAGTGACACTCTATTTTGTCTATGTATTCACACATGTATTATGTTTCCAGTTAATACAATTCTAGCATGAATAATAAACATTTATCATGAAATAAGGAAATAAATAATAACTTTATTATTGCCTCTAGGGCATATTTCCTTCAGTGTTTGCCTGACCAAGTCTCTGTTTGCTTATTACTGAAACCGGTCTTACCGAGTTCATGTGATCGGTCTCACCAAGATGAGGTTTCGCCCTAACCCTAGCGCATCGGTCCCACCGAGTTGATCATGTCGGTCCCACCGAAAAGCCTAACGTTCACATTTTGAACCAGGTCGGTCTCACCGAGTTTCACTATTTAGTCCCACAGAGTTTAGTAAATTGTGTGTAACGGTTAGATTTTGTGTGGAGGCTATAAATACCCCTCCATCCCCTTCTCCATTCAGGAGAGATCCATCAGAACGTGCCTACACTTCCACTATTCATTTTCTGAGAGAGAACCACCTACTCATGTGTTGAGACCAAGACATTCCAATCCAACCATAAGAATCTTGATCTCTAGCCTTCTCCAAGTTGCTTTCCACTCAAATCATCTTTCCACCATATCCAAATCTGAGAGAGAGAGTTGAGTGTTGGGGAGACTATCATTTGAAGCACAAGAGCAAGGAGTTCATTATCAACACACCATCTATTACCTTTTGGAGAGTGGTGTCTCCTAGATTGGTTAGGTGTCACTTGGGAGCCTCCATCAAGATTGTGGAGTTGAACCAAGGAGTTTGTAAGGGCAAGGAGATCGCCTACTTCGTGAAGATCTACCAAAGTGAGGCAAGTCCTTCGTGGGCGATGGCCATGGTGGGATAGACAAGGTTGCTTCTTCGTGGAACCTTTGTGGGTGGAGCCCTCCGTGGACTCGCGCAACCGTTACCCTTCGTGGGTTGAAGTCTCCATCAATGTGGATGTACGATAGCACCACCTATCGAAACCACGCCAAAAATCTCCGTGTCTACATTGCGTTTGCTCCCTCCAAACTCCTCCCTTTTACCATCATATGCAATGATTTACATTCTGCTGCTATACTCTTAGAATTGCATGTGTAGGTTGATTGCTTGACTTGTGTTAAGTTGCTAAAATCTTCCAAGACATAAAATTGGGAAAAGGCTAGATTTTTATTTGGTCAAGTAGTCTAATCACCCCCCTCTAGACATACTTTCGATCGTACAAGTGGTATCAGAGCTTTGGTCTCCATTTTCCTTGATTTCCATAGCTTTGGTGATCATAGCCTTGGTTTCACAACTTAGGAGAGTATGGCGTCTAGCGAGGGAAATTACCACCGTAGAGGCCCTTACTTTGATGGTACTAATTTTGCTAGTTGGAAGCATAAGATGAAAATGCATATTCTTGGACATAACCCCACCATTTGGACTATTGTGTGTATTGGATTGCAAGGTGAATTCTTCGATGGGAGAGAACCAAATCGCGAAGCAACTGCGGAAGAATTGAAGATGTTGCAATACAATGCTCAAGCTTGCGATATCCTCTTCAACGGATTATGCCCAAAAGAATTCAACAAAATCTGTCGTCTTGAGAATGCAAAGGAAATTTGGGATACTTTGATTGATTTGCACGAAGGTACCGAATCCGTCAAGGAATCCAAATTGGATGTGCTTCAAAGTCAACTTGACAAGTTCAAAATGAAGGATGGTGAAGGTGTCGCTGAAATGTACTCTAGGCTTACTCTCATCACAAATGAGATTGCCGGCTTAGGAAGTGAAGAGATGACTGATAGATTCATCATCAAGAAGATCCTAAGAGCCTTGGATGGAAAATATGATACCGTGTGCACATTGATCCAAATGATGCCCAATTACAAAGATCTCAAACCAACAGAAGTCATTGGTAGAATTGTTGCTCATGAGATGTCACTCAAGGATAAAGAAGAGCTTCACAACAAGTCTAGTGGTGCTTACAAAGCTTCATGTGATGCTCCTACATCATCAAGTGAGAAACAAGTCTTCAATGAGGAATTGAGATTAATGGTGAATAACTTCAACAAGTTCTACAAGAGTAGAAGCAAAGAAAGAAGTTCCAAGTCAAGGTCCTACAATGACAAAAGATTTTCTAGTCGTGAACGTAATTGCTACAATTGTGGAAGACTCGGACACTACTCCAATGAGTGTACGGCTCCCTACAAAAGAAGAGAAGACTCACCTAAAAGGAGAAGCAAAAGAGAAGAATCACCTCCAAGAGAGAGAAGGAGTAGAGATGATCGTTATGAACGAAGAACCTCTCGCAGAAGCAAGGATTCAGAAAGGAAGGACAAGTCATCAAGGAGCTATACAAAACGAAGACATCAAGCTCATGTTGGTGAATGGGTATCCGGTTCCAACTCCAACAACCACTCCGAGAGAATTTATCACTCCGACTCCGAATATACTCAAGATGAAGATGTTGCCGGTCTAGCACTTGTGTCAACCAACTCCTATGACATATTTGACTCACCAAATGAAGGAATTGGAAGATGCTTCATGTCTAAAGGCCCGAAGGTATCACACCCCGAGTATGTTGATTTCGATAGTGATGAATATGACTTGCTAGGTGATGATGATTTACTTACTGACAACTCTAGTGATGAAAACTATGATGAACTTGCTATTAATCATGCTAATCAAGATAAAAGGAATGACGATGATAAGAAGGAGAGTGAGCGTCTAACTAAAGAACTAAACACTCTTAAGTTAGCTCATGAAACTACCTTAGAAGATCATCGAGAGCTTTTAAAGACTCATGAGAAGCTACGCTTTGAAAAGCTCAATCTAAAGCAAGAGCATGGGTTCTTAAAAGCAATCAATGATGATCTTCGTAAGAAAAGTTCATCTTACATTGCCAAGAGTTTACTCTTGTCTACTTACATGCCACAAGTAAAATCTAACAACAAGAGTAAGAAAGATTCTTCTTCTAGTAGTAACAATAATCATGCTAAATCCAATATTGTTGCTTCTAGTAGTTCTCTTGATTCCACTAATGATTCTCTTAGCCAAGTTACACTTGAGCTAGAAAATAGCTTATTGAAGGGAATTATAGAGAAATGTGTTTACAAGAGCCTTGCCGGAAGTAAGCAATTCGAGGAAATTGTACGTAAGCAAGGAAGGCAGTAGAAGAATCAAGGTGTTGGTTTTGAACGAAAGTTCAATGCCAATGGAGTTGAGTGGGAAGAAGATCAATACCCCAAGACGAAGTTTGTTCCTCAACAAGAGAAGTATGATCCTACTTCCTTCAAGGGGACACAAGCTCAAGATGATCTTCCACCACAAGACCACAAGCTAAAAGGCAAGGACAAGCTTCAAGAGGAGATTGATGCATTTGAAGAAGCTCATTAAGGCCTTGGTCAAGTGGGTTCTCAAGACTACATCAAGTTATACTTCATCAAGTACGACTACAACTCCAAGGATTCCCATCAAGATGATGTGGATCCCGAAGAAGAAGAACTAGAGAGTTCTTGAGGGTGACTCCGCCAACATACTTCACTCATGTTCATATTGGCTAGGACAAGTGCAATCAACTTCCACATCTTGCACTAGTTCAAGGAGTCACAAACCCTCTTGTTGGTAAGTCAAGGGACAAGGTAACCTAATGCTTTCATGGACATCATCTTGTGTGTACTTCACTCTATGTCTATGGATATCCTGGTTTGTTCCTTGTGGGACTAACCCGTGTAGGTATTGAAAGTGCGACTCATGTCCGTGATCTCATCTGGGACTCCAAACAACCTTCGGTCATCAAATCACATAAACTCATAATACAAATCGTCATTCAACGTTAAGCGTGCGGACCCTACGGGTTCAAGAACTATGTAGACATGACCGAGACACATCTCCAGTTAATAACCAATAGCGGAACCTGGATGCTCATATTGTCTCCTACATATTCTATGAAGATCTTTATCGGTCAAACCGCATAACAATATACGTTGTTCCCTTTGTCATCAGTATGTTGCTTGCCCGAGATTCGATCGGCGGTATCATCATACCTAGTTCAATCTCGTTACCGGCAAGTCTCTTTACTCGTTCCGTAATGCATCATCCCGCAACTAACTCATTAGCCACATTGCTTGCAAGGCTTATAGTGATGTGCATTACCGAGAGGGCCCAGAGATACCTCTTCGATAGACGGAGTGACAAATCCTAATCTTGATCTATGCCAACCCAACAAACACCTTCGGAGACACCTGTAGAGCATCTTTATAATCACTCAGTTACGTTGTGACGTTTGATAGCACACAAGGTGTTCCTCCGGTATTCGGGAGTTGCATAATCTCATAGTCAGAGGAACATGTGTAAGTCATGAAGAAAGAAGTAGCAATAAAACTCAATGATCATTATGCTAAGCTAACGGGTGGGTCTTGTCCATCACATCATTCTTCTGCTGATGTGATCCCGTTCATCAAATGACAACACATGTCTATGGTTAGGAAACTTAACCATCTTTGATTAACGAGCTAGTCTAGTAGAGGCATATTAGGGACACTTTGTTTTGTCTATGTATTCACACATGTATCAAGTTTCTGGTTAATACAATTGTAGCATGAATAATAAACATTTATCATGATATAAGGAAATAAATAATAACTTTATTATTGCCTCTAGGGCATATTTCCTTCAGTCTCCCACTTGCACTAGAGTCAACAATCTAGTTCACATCGCCATGTGATTTAACACCAATAGTTCACATCACCATGTGATTAAAACCCATAATCGCCATGTGACCAACACTCAAAAGGTTTACTAGAGTCAATAATCTAGTTCACATCGCAATGTGATTAACACCCAAGAGTAATAAGGTATGATCATGTTTTGCCCGTGAGAGAAATTTTTAGTCTACTGGTCTGCAACATTCAGATCCGTATGTATTTTGCAAATTTCTATGTCTACAATACTCTGCATGGAGCTACTCTAGCTAATTGCTCCCACTTTCAATATGTATCTTGATCGAGACTTAGAGTCATCCGGATCGGTGTCAAAGCTTGCATCGACGTAACTCTTTACGACGAACTTTTTGTCACCTCCATAACCGAGGAACATATCCTTATTCCACTAAGGATAATTTTGACCGTTGTCCAGTGATCTACTCCTGGATCACTATTGTACCCTCTTGCCAAACTCATGGTGAGGTACACAACAGGTCTGGTACATAGCATATCATACTTTATAGAACCTATGACTGAGGCATAGGGAATGACTTTTTCATTCTCTTTCTATTTTCTGTTGTGGTCGGGTTTTGAGTCTTACTCAACTTTACACCTTGCAACACAGGCAAGAACTCCTTCTCTGACTGTTCCATTTTGAACTACTTCAAAATCTTGTCAAGGTATGTATTCATTGAAAAAACTTATCAAGCATCTTGATCTATCTCTATAGATCTTGATGCTTAATATGTAAGCAGCTTCGCTGAGGTCTTTCTTGAAAAACTCCTTCCAAACACTCCTTTATGCTCTCCAGAAAATTCTACATCACTTCTGATCAACAATATGTCACTCACATATATTTATCAGAAAGGCTGTAGTGCTCCCACTCACTTTCTTGTAAATACAGGCTTCACCGCAAGTCTGTATAAAACTATATGCTTTGATCACACTATAAAAATGTATATTCCAACTCCGAGATGCTTGCACCAGTCCATAGATGGATCACTGGAGCTTTGCACACTTTGTTAGCACCTTTAGGATCGACAAAACCTTCTGGTTGCACCACATACAACTCTTCTTTAAGAAATCCATTAAGGAATGCAGGTTTGACATCTATTTGCCAAATTTCATAAAATGCGGTAATTGCTAACATGATTCGGATAGACTTTTCAGCATCGATACAAGTGAGAAAATCTCATCGTAGTCAACACCTTGAACTTGTCGAAAACATTTTTGCGACAATTCGAGCTTTGAAGATAGTAACACTACTATCAGCATCCGTCTTCCTCTTGAAGATCCATTTATTCTCTATTGCTTGCCGATCATCGGGCAAGTCAACCAAAGTCCATACTTTGTTCTCATACATGGATCCCATCTCAGATTTCATGGCCACAAGCCATTTCGCGGAATCTGGGCTCATCATCTCTTCCTCATAGTTTGTAGGTTCGTCATGGTCAAGTAACATGACCTCCAGAACAGGATTACCGTACCACTCTGGTGCGGATCTTATTCTGGTTGACCTACGAGGTTCGGTAGTAACTTGATCTGAAGTTTCATGATCATCATCATTAGCTTCCTCACAAATTGGTGTAGGAATCACTGGAACTGATTTCTGTGATGAACTACTTTCCAATTCGGGAGAAGGTACAATTACCTCATTAAGTTCTACTTTCCTCCCACTCCACTTCTTTCGAGAGAAACTCCTTCTCTAGAAAGGATCCACTCTTAGCAACAAAGATCTTGCCTTCGGATCTGTGATAGAAGGTGTACCCAACAGTTTCTTTTGGGTATCCTATGAAGACATATTTCTTTGATTTGGGTTTGAGCTTATCAGGTTGAACCTTTTTTACATAAGCATCGTAGCCCCAGACTTTAAGAAACGACAACTTAGGTTTATTGCTAAACCACAGTTTATACGGTGTCGTCTCAACGGATTTAGATGGTGCCCTATTTAACGTGAAAGCAGCTGTCTCTAATGCATAACCCCAAAACGATAGTGGTTAATCGATAAGAGACATCATAGATTGCACCATATCCAATAAAGTACGGTTATGACGTTCAGACACACCATTACGCTGTGGTGTTCTAGGTGGCGTGAGTTGTGAAACTATTCCACATTGTTTTAAATGAAGATCAAACTCATAACTCAAATAGTCGTCTCCGCGATCAGATCGTAGAAACTTTATTTTCTTGTTATGATGATTTTCTACTTCACTCTGAAATTCTTTGAACTTTTCAAATGTTTCAGACTTATGTTTCATCGAGTAGATATACCCATATCTGCTCAAATCATCTGTGAAGGTCAGAAAATAATGATACTCGCCGCGAGCCTTAACACTCATCGGACCGCATACATCAGTATGTATTGTTTCCAATAAGTCAGTTGCTCGCTCCATTGTTTCGGAGAACGTAGTCTTAGTCATCTTGCCCATGAGGCATGGTTCGCAAGCATCAAGTGATTCATAATCAAGTGATTCCGAAAGCCCATCAGCATGAGTTTCTTCATGCGCTTTACACCAATATGACCTAAACGGCAGTGCCACAAATAAGTTGCACTATCATTATTAACTTTGCATCTTTTGGCTTCAATATTATGAATATGTGTATCACTACGATCGAGATCCAACAAACCATTTTATTGGGTGTATGACCATAGAAGGTTTTATTCATGTAAACAGAACAACAATTATTCTCTCACTTAAATGAATAACCGTATTGCAATAAACATGATCAAATCATATTCATGCTCAACGCAAACACCAATAACATTTATTTAGGTTCAACACCAATCCCGAAAGTATAGGGAGTGTGCGATGATGATCATATCATTCTTGGAACTACTTCCAACACACATCGTCACTTCACCCTTAACTAGTTTCTGTTCATTCTGCAACTCCCATTTCGAGTTACTACTCTTAGCAACTAAACCAGTATCAAATACCGAGGGGTTGCTATAAACACTAGTAAAGTACACATCAATAACATGTATATCAAATATACCTTTGTTCACTTTGCCATCCTTCTTATCCGCCAAGTATCTAGGGCAGTTCCACTTCCAGTGACCATTTCCTTTGTAGTAGAAGCACTCAGTTTCAGGCTTAGGTCCAGACTTGGGCTTCTTCACTTGAGCAGCAACTTGCTTGTCGTTCTTCTTGAAGTTCCCCTTCTATCCCTTTGCACTTTTCTTGAAACTAGTGGTCTTATTAACCATCAACACTTGATGCTCTTTCTTGATTTCTACCTTCGTTGATTTCAGCATTGCGAAGAGCTTAGGAATTACTTTCGTCATCCCTTGCATATTATAGTTCATCACAAAGTTCTAGTAACTTGGAGATAGTGACTAGAGAACTTTGTTAATTACTATCTTATCTGGAAGATTAACTCCCACTTGATTCAAGCAATTGTAGTACCCAGACAATCTGAGTACATGCTCACTGGTTGAGCTATTCTCCTCCATCTTGTAGGCAAAGTACTGTCAGAGGTCTCATACCTCTCGACACGGGCATGAATCTAAAATACTAATTTCAAGTCTTGAAACATCTTTATATGCTCCATGACGTTCAAAACATTTTTGAAGTCCCGGTTTTAAGCCGTAAAGCATGGTGCACTAAACTATCAAGTAGTCATCATACCGAGCTTTTGTCAAAACGTTCATAACGTCTGCATCTGCTCCCGCAATAGGTATGTCACCTAGCGGTGCATCAAGGACATAATTCTTCTGTGCAGCAATGAGGAAAATCCTCAGGTCACGGACCAAGTCCGCATCATTGCTATTATCATCTTTCAACTCATATTTATCTAGGAATATATAAAAATAAATGGGGAGCTACATCGCGAGCTATTGATCTACAACATAGATATGCTAATACTACCAGGACTAAGTTCATGATAAATTAAAGTTCAATTAATCATATTACTTAAGAAGTCCCACTTAGATAGACATCCCTCTAGTCATCTAAATGATCACGTGATCCAAATCAACTAAACCATATCCGATCATCACGTGAGATGGAGTAGTTTTCAATGGTGAACATCACTATGTTGATCATATCTACTATATGATTCATGCTCGACCTTTCGGTCTCCAGTGTTCCGAGGCCATATCTGCATATGCAAGGCTCGTCAAGTTTAACCCAAGTATTCTGTGTGTGCAAAACTGGCTTGCACCCGTTGTATGTGAATGTAGAGCTTATCACACCCGATCATCACGTGGTGTCTCGGCACGACGAATTTTCGCAACGGTGCATACTCAAGGAGAACACTTATACCTTTAAATTTAGTGAGAGATCATCTTATAATGCTACCACTTTACTAAACAAAATAAGATGCATAAAGGATAAACATCACATGCAATCAATATAAGTGATATGATATGGCCATCATCATCTTGTGCCTTTGATCTCCATCACCAAAGCACCATCATGATCACCATCGTCACCGGCTTGACACCTTGATCTCCATCGAAGCATCGTTGTCGTCTCGCCAACTATTGCTATCACGACTATCGCTACCGCTTAGTGATAAAGTAAAGCAATTACATGGCGATTGCATTGCATACAATAAAGCGACAACCATAAGGCTCCTGCCAGTTGCTGATAACTCCGTTACAAAACATGATCATCTCATACAACAATTTATATATCATCACGTCTTGACCATATCACATCACAGCATACCCTGCAAAAACAAGTTAGACGTCCTCTACTTGTTGTTGCAAATTTTATGTGGCTGCTACGGGTTTAGCAAGAACCGTTCTTACCTACGCATCAAAAACCACAAAGATTTTTCGTCAAGTGTGTTGTTTTAACCATCAACAAGGACCGGGTGTGGTCACACTCGATTCAACTAAAGTTGGAGAAACTGACACCCGCCAGCCACCTGCGTGCAAAGCACGTCGGTAGAACCAGTCTCGCGTAAGCATATGTGTAATGTCGGTCTGGGCCGCTTCATCCAACAATACCGCTGAATCAAAGTATGACATGCTGGTAAGCAGTATGACTATTATCGCCCACAACTCTTTGTGTTCTACTCGTCCATATAACATCTACGCATAAACCTGGCTCGGATGCCACTGTTGGGGAACGCAGTAATTTGAAAAAAATCCTACGCACACGCAAGACCCATCTAGGTGATGCATAGCAACGAGAGGGGAAAGTGTTGTCCACGTACCCTCGTAGACCGAAAGCGGAAGCGTTATGACAACGTGGTTGATGTAGTTGTACGTCTTCACGATCTGACCGATCCTAGTACCGAAAGTACGACACCTCCGTGATCTGCACACGTTCAGCTGGGTGACTTCCCACGAACTCTAGATCCAGTTGGGGTCGAGGGAGAGTTTCGTCAGCACGACGGCGTGGTGACGGTGTTGATGAAGTTACCGACGCAGGGCTTCGCCTAAGCACTGTAACAATATGACCGAGGTAGAAATCTGTGGAGGGGGGCACCGCACACGACTAAGACAACTGTCAACTTGTGTGTCCTAGGGGTGCCTCCTGGCCACATATATAAAGGAGCAAGGGGAGGGGGCCGATGGCCTCATAGGGTGCGCCCTAAGTGGGGAATCCTACTCCTACTAGGAGTAGGTTCCCCCTTTCCTAGTCCAATTAGGAGGGGAAGGAAAGAGGAGGAGGGGAGAAGGAAAGAGGGGGCCGGCCCCCAAAGCCCTAAACCAATTCGGTTTGGGCCTAGGGGGGGCGCGCCCCACACTTCCCTTGCTGCCCTCTATTTCCACTAAGGCCCATGAAGGCCCATTGACCCCCCGGCGAATTCCCGTAACTCTCCAGTACTCCGAAAAATACCCGAATCACTCGGAACCATTCCAATGTCCGAATATAGCCTTCCAATATATCGATCTTTATGTCTCAACCATTTCGAGACTCCTCGTGATATCCATGATCTCATCCGGGACTCCGAACAACCTTCGGTCATCAAATCACATAAACTCATAATACAAATCGTCATCGAATGTTAAGCTTGCGGACCCTATGGGTTCGAGAACTATGTAGACATGACCGAGACACATCTCTGGTCAATTACCAATAGCGGAACCTGGATGCTCATATTGGCTCCTACATATTCTATGAAGATCTTTATCGGTCAAACCGCATAACAACATACGTTGTTCCCTTTGTCATCGGTATGTTACTTGCCCGAGATTCGATCGTCGGTATCATCATACCTAGTTCAATCTCATTACCGATAAGTCTCTTTACTTGTTCCATAATGCATCATCCCGCAACTAACTCATTAGCCACATTGCTTGTAAGGCTTATAGTGATGTGCATTACCGAGAGGGCCCAGATATACCTCTCCGATACACGGAGTGACAAATCCTAATCTCATCTATGCCAACTCAACAAACACCTTCGGAGACACCCGTAGAGCATCTTTATAATCACCCAGTTACATTGTGACGTTTGATAGCACACAAGGTGTTCCTCCGGTATTCGGTGGTTGCATAATCTCATAGTTAGAGGAATATGTATAAGTCATGAAGAAAGCAGTAGCAATAAAACTCAACGATCATTATGCTAAGCTAACGGGTGGGTCTTGTCCATCACATGATTCTTCTAATGATGTGATCCCGTTCATCAAATGACAACACATGTCTATGGTTAGGAAACTTAACCATCTTTGATTAACGAGCTAGTCTAGTAGAGGCATACTAGGGACACTTTGTTTTGTCTATGTATTCACACATGTATCAAGTTTCCGGTTAATACAATTATAGCATGAATAATAAACATTTACCATGATATAAGGAAATAAATAATAACTTTATTATTACCTCTAGGGCATATTTCCTTCACAACATTGAGCATCTACATCTTCAACACCTACATGAAGTCATCATCGACAAAACCCAAGGTTAGTTCATCCCTCTTAGGGGGGATATCACATCTAGGGGGAGCTTTACTATAAGAATTGAGCTAAAGCAACTCTAATGATGTGAACACAACAATGCTTTATGTAAAAGTGGTAACCCCACTTGTGCTTAAACGATGAGTATGACCTACGATCAAATGTTCTCATTTGACTCCTCAGTCAATATACTCATATATAGATGACCTAGTCATCGCCAATTGCTTGATAGATACTAGAGTGTTTGTGCATGCTTTGCCACATATTTCATTTGCCATCTTATTGTGTGAGCATGTTGAGTGCATATTTTTCTCATTCGAGGACATCCATTTGTTGCTTTGATTGTTTGGTCTTTTATTTTCCCAAATGGATGGACAAGAATGCCTAATAACCCCCTCTAGCTATCTATGCTTTTCTCGTCTCAAACTCTATTAATGCTACATCACAGAGTTTGATCAAGTGTAGGATCGAAAGTATGTCTAGAGGGGGGGGGGGTGATTAGACTACTTGACCAAATAAAAATCTACACTTTTCCCAATTTTAAGTCTTGGCAGATTTTAGAAACTTATCACAAGTCAAGTAATCAACCTACACATGCAAGTCTAAGAGTATAGCAGCGGAATGTAAATCATTGCATATGAAGGTAAAAGGGAGGACTTTGGAGGGAGCAAACGCAATGTAGACACGAAGAATTTTCCTGTGGTTCCGATAGGTGGTGCTATCGTACATCCACGTTGATGGAGACTTCAACCCATGAAGGGTAATGGTTGCGCGAGTCCACGGAGGGCTCCACCCACGAAGGGTCCACGAAGAAGCAACCTTGTCTATCCCACCATGGCCGTCGCCCACGAAGGACTTGCCTCACTAGGGTAGATATTCACGAAGTAGGCAATCTCCTTGCCCGTACAAACTCCTTGGTTCAACTCCGCAATCTTGACGGAGGGTCCCAAGTGACACCTAACCAATCTAGGAGACACCACTCTCCAAAAGGTAATAGATGGTGTGTTGATGATGAACTCCTTGCTCTTGTGCTTCAAATGATAGTCTCCCCAACACTCAACTCTCTCTCACAGATTTGGATTTGGTGGAAAGAGGATTTGAGTGGAAAGAAACTTGGGGAAGGCTAGAGATCAAGATTCTTGTGATTGGATTGGAATATCTTGGTCTCAACACATGAGTAGGTGGTTCTCTCTCAGAAAATGAATGTTGGAAGTGTAGGCACGTTCTCATGGCTCTCTCCATGAATGGAGGAAGGATGGATGGGTATATATAGCCTCCACACAAAATCTAACGTTACACACAATTTACCAAACTCGGTGGGACCGAATACTCAAACTCGGTCAGACCGATTTAGTTCAAAATGTGAACGTTAGGATTTTCGGTGGGACCGACATGTCAACTCGGTGGGACCATTTCATTAGGGTTAGGGCATAACGTAATCTCGGTGAGACCGATCACATGAACTCGGTGAGACCGATTTCTGTAATAGGCAAACAGAGAGTTGGTCAGGCAAACTCGGTGGGACCGATCGCTCATTTCGGTAAGACGAAAACGTTACATAAAGGAAACAGAGAGTTTGCATTGCGAACTCGGTGGGACCGATCGCTCATCTCGGTTAGACCAAAAGGTTACGAAGGGAAACAAAGAGTTTGCAATCTCATCTCGGTGAGACCGAGATCCCTATCGGTGAGGCCGAACTGATTAGGGTTTCTGGCTATGGCTATGTCAAATGAACTCGGTGGCGCCGGATAGATCAAATCGGTGGGGCCGAGTTTGACTTTTGGTTTGGGACATACATGGATATGAGAAAGTGGTTGAGGGCTTTTGGAGCATATCACTAAGCATTTTGATCAAGCAAGCCATTAAGCAACACCTCATCCCCTTTTAATAGTATTGGCTTTTCCTATGGACTCAATGTGATCTTGGATCACTAGAATGAAAATGTAGAGTCTTTAACTTGAGCCAATATGTGTCCTTCGCATTTTGAGGGGTCCACATTCCTAGTCCATGCCATGACAATCATTGAACTTACTGAAACGATCATCTTGAAAGAGTATTAGTTCAATGAGCTGTATGTTGTTAGGAATTACCAAAACCATCCAGGGATAGTTGCACTTTTAGTCTCCCCCTTTTTGGTAATTGATGACAATATATAGATCAAAGTTTCGACAAATGATAATAAGATTGAAATATATCGTTGCTTTGAGAAGTATGTGATAAGCAAGAGCTCCCCCTAAATTTGTGCATTATTTAAAATTTGCTTTTGAATGCAAATGCACAATCGATTAGGAACATGGGTTACTCTTCCATGTCACATACATCTTGGTGGAGCGCTCAAAATGATAGAAAATAAAATATGCACTCATCACCAAGGCAAAGTGAATGATCATACATGAGAGATAAATAATGGCATCATTCTAGCACAAGCATTAAAGTATGATATGATCAAACACATGACCATATAAGTATATCACACACACATAAAGTATCATCCAAGCAAGCACACAAATAAGTATCAACCAAGAAGCAAAAGAGATAGCAAAAAGAAGCAAGCTCTCTCTCTCTCAGCCTATGATCTATACACTTTCTCCCCCGTTGGCAACAAGTTACCAAAAAGCTCAAAAATGCATAGTGCTATGCGTCTCTCTAGGCTTGATCTTCGGGAGGTGGCGTTGAGAGGACTCCAAGAATGAATGCATCTGTTGAAGTTGTTGGAGTTGGTGGAGTGGCAACTGGAGGAGCTACTGATGCTGTGGCTGCAGGTGCTGATGTAGTAGCTCTTGTGTTTGACACAGGCACTGCTGCAGATCTCTATGCCCTAGGAACTCTCTGAAAGGCATCTATGGTAGCTTTCCCTTTCTTCTCCTTAGCTTCTTCCTGGAGCTGCTCAACAGATGTCTGCATCTCTGTCACCTTCAAGTCAAGATCATAGAATTTTGTTTCAATGATCCTCTCCAGGCTCTCTTGATTCTGAGTCAGGGTGGCCAGTCCTTTCTCAATCCTCAAAGTTGCTTGAATTAGATATCCAAGTTGATCTTGCTTTGACTTGAGGAACACTTGTGAAGCCTCTTCAACACTTGGCATCTTGGCTGCCTTCTCACCTTTTGCTTTCTCTCCCTCTTCTCTTGAGCCTCTAAAGATGTGGGATCTTCATCATTCATGACAACTGTATTGTCCTCAAAGTTAGGCCTTAAGGGAAGATGTTCCTTGTCCAATAAGTATGTGCCTGTGCCCATCTTGGAGTTGATGAGCATCTAGATGTGTGGATCATAACCACAAGATCTCTTCTGATCTGCAGCTGTCCTCTTGATTGTATCAACAATCAGACTCATCACTTTGAACTTCTGGGGCACACCAAACAACTGTAGAAAATTTATAGAATGGCCTCTGATCATTCTGTGATCTCCTGATTTGGGAAACAAGGTGTGCCTCAAGATGGTGTTGATGGTGGTTAGACCAGACAACAGATAATATACAGAGCCTAGCTTATGATTCTCCAAGGCTTTGTCAGGAATCTCCTTATACATGTTGGCCATGGAGTTGTGATCTTTCTTCCTCTTGGCATAGACATCTATGTCATCCTCATGCTCTACAGGGGCATTGATTAGCTTGGCCCATTCAGCAACTATTGATTGGTACCTTGTATCTTCAGACATCCAAACAATCCTTCCATCAGGATAGAAATGAGCTATAGAATAGAATTGCAGAATGAGCTCATCATTCCACTTGGTGAGTTTCTGACCCACAAAAGTGTCTACTCCACATAGTTTGAAGCTCTCATGCACTCCTGGAAAGTGGTCTTCATTGTTGTCGATGTATTTCCAGTCAACCCTCTTCATATCACAGACAATTTGATTCTTACCTAGCAGAATAGTCTCATAGAAGTTCCGCTGCTCCTTGGTGTGAAACCTATAATCCACAGCAGTCCTTCTCCTCACAGCATATGGATATGATTCTCTCCATAATCTAAGACTCGCATCTCTTCTGATTTTCATATTTTCTGCCATTGGATGATTGTCATCATAGTCAGGGATCTTGGGTCTTAGCTTCCTAAGCACTTGGGCTTCAGCATCTTCTTCTTCTTCAATCTCAGGCACTGGGGCCTTGTTCTTCTCAGCAGCTGGTATGTTCCTGGTGCTCCTCTTTGGTGCAGTCTTGGGGATGATAACCCACAAGTATAGGGGATCAATTGTAGCCTCTTTCGATAAGTAAGAGTGTCGAACCCAACGAGGAGCTAAAGGTAGAACAAATATTCCCTCAAGTTCTATCGACCACCGAACAACTCTACGCATGCTTAGCGTTTGCTTTGCCTAGAACAAGTATGAAACTAGAAGTACTTTGTAGGTGTTTTTGGATAGGTTGGCAAGAATATAAAGAGGACGTAAATAAAAAGTAGGGGCTGTTTAGATAAAGACACAATAAAGTTAGTATAGCGAGTGTGGAAAAGTGGTGGTAGGAGTTGTGAAATTGTCCCTAAGCAATTGACTACTTTACTAGACCGATAGCAAGTTTTATGTGGGAGAGGCCAGTGCTAGCATGTCATCCCTGACTTGGAATTCTATGCACTTATGATTGGAACTATTAGCAAGCGTCCACAACTACTAACGTTCATTAAGGTGAAACCCAACCATAGAATTAAGATATATTGGTCCCCCTTCAATCCCGTATGCATCAATTTCTATGCTAGGTTGAAGCTTTTGTCACTCTTGCCCTCCAATAGATAGTCCTATCAACATACAACTAACCCTATGGTGTGATCCACGCGCGCGCTCATATGATGGGCACCAAAGGCCAGCAACATAACCACAAGCAAATTAAATCAATCATAGCAATTCATCAACCAACGATAGGACAACGAAAATCTACTCAGACATCATAGGATGGCAACACATCATTGGATAATAATATGAAGCATAAAGCACCATGTTCAAGTAGAGGGTACAGTGGGTTGCAGGAGAGTGGACCGCTATAGATAGAGGGGGGAAGGTGATGGAGATGTTGGTGAAGATGGCGGAGGTGTTGGTGAAGATCGCGGTGATGATGATGGTGGCCACGGCAGCGTTCCGGCGCCACCGGAAGAGAGGGGGAGAGGGGGCACCCTTCTTCTTCTTCTTCCTTGACCTCCTCCCTAGATGGGAGAAGGGTTTCCCCTCTGGTCCTTGGCCTCCACGGCATGGGAGGGGCGAAAGCCCCTCCGAGATTGGATCTGTCTCTCTGTCTCTCTCTGTTTCTGCGTTCTCGTATTCTGCCCTTTCACCGTTTCGTATATATATGGAGATCCGTAACTCCGATTGGATTGAAACCTTCGCCCATATTTTTCTCCAAAAATTAGCTTTCTTGCGGCCAAAGAAGAGCAGCAACCGCCTTACGGGGGGCCCACGAGGGGGGCAGGCCCGCTCCCTGCCTCGTGGCCACCTCGGGCACCGTCTCGCGTTGATTCTTCCTCCCATATTTTCCAAATATTCCAAAAATATTCTCCGTCCGTTTTTATCCCGTTTGGATTCTGTTTGATATGGGGTTTCTGCGAAACATAAAACATGCAACAAACATGAACTGGCACTGGGGATTGGATCAAAATGTTAGTCCCAAAAATAGTATAAAAAAGTTGCCAAAACTATATGGAAGTTGTATAATATTGGCATGGAACAATCAAAAATTATAGATACGACGGAGACGTATCGGCATCCCCAAGCTTAATTCCTGCTCGTCCTCGAGTAGGTAAATGATAAAAAAGATAATTTTGATGTGGAATGCTACCTAGCATAATCTTTATCATGTATCTAATCATGGCATGAATATTAAGACACGAGTGATTCAAAGCAATAGTCTATCATTTGACATTAAAACAATAATACTCCAAGCATACTAATAAAGCAATCATGTCTTTTCAAAATAACATGGCCAAAGAAAGTTATCCCTACAAAATCATATAGTGTGGCTATGCTCCATCTTCCCCACACAAAATATTCACATCATGCACAACCCCGATGACAAGCCGAGCAATTGGTTCATATTTTTTAACGCGCTTAAGCTTTTTCAACCCTCACGCAATACATGAGCGCAAGCCATGGACATAGCACTATAGGTGGAATAGAATAATATGATGGGGGTTATGTGGATAAGACAAAAAGGGAGAAAGTCTCACATCGACGCGGCTAATCAACGGGCTATGGAGATGCCCATTAATTGATGTCAATGTGAGGAGTAGGGATTGCCATGCAACGGATGCACTAGAGCTATAAGTATATGAAAGCTCAAACTGAAACTAAGTGGGTGTGCATCCAACTTGCTTGCTCATGAAGACCTAGGGCATTTGAGGAAGCCCATCGTTGGAATATACAAGCCAAGTTCTATAATGAAAATTCCCACTAGTATATGAAAGTGATAACTCAAGAGACTCTCTATATGAAGAACATGGTGCTACTTTGAAGCACAAGTGTGGTAAAAGGATAGTAACATTGCCCCTTTTTCCTTTTTTCTTTTTTTGCGGGCTTCTTTGGCCCCCTTTTTTTATTTAGGCTTCTTTGGCCTCTCTCTTTTTTTTTCTTTTTTTTGTGGGGCAATGCTCTAATAATGATGATCATCACACTTTTATTTACTTACAACTCAATATTACAACTCGATACTAGAACAAAGATATGACGCTATATGAATGCCTCCGGCGGTGTACCGGGATGTGCAATGGTCTAGCGTAGCAATGACATCAAAAAAACGGACAAGCCATTAAAACATCATGCTAGCTATCTTACGATCATGCAAAGCAATATGACAATAAATGCTCAAGTCATGTATATGGTGATGATGGAAGTTGCATGGCAATATATCTCGGAATGGCTATGGAAATGCCATGATAGGTAGGTATGGTGGCTGTTTTGAGGAAGATATAAGGAGGTTTATGTGTGACAAAGCGTATCGTATCACGGGGTTTGGATGCACCGGCGAAGTTTGCACCAACTCTCGAGGTGAGAAAGGGCAATACACGGTATCGATGAGGCTAGCAATGATGGAAGGGTGAGAGTGCGTATAATCCATGGACTCACATTAGTCATAAAGAACTCATATACTTATTGCAAAAGTTTATTAGCCCTCGGAGCAAGGTACTACTACGCATGCCCCTAGGGGGATAGATTGGTAGGAAAAGACCATCGCTCGTCCCCGACCGCCACTCATAAGGAAGACAATCAATAAATAAATCATGCTTCGACTTCGTTACATAACGGTTCACCATACGTGCATGCTACGGGAATCACAAACCTCAACACAAGTATTTCTACAATCCACAACTACCCACTAGCATGACTCTAATATCACCATCTTTATATCGCAAGGAATCAAACGTATCATATTCGGTGATCTACAAGTTTTATGTAGGATTTTATGACTAACCATGTGAATGACCAGTTCCTGTCATCTCTCTAAATAGATATAAGTCAAGCAAGAGAGTTTAATTCTTTATACAAAAGATATGCCCACGCTCTAACAAATATAAGTGAAGCAAAAGAGCATTCTACAAATGGCGGTTTTGTATGTAAAGAGAAACAAGCAATCCAAACTTCAAATGATATAAGTGAAGCACATAAAGCATTCTATAACGCCATACTCAAAAGAATATAAGTGAAGTGCAATGAACATTCTATAAATCAACCAAGGACTATCTCATACCAGCATGGTGCATAAAAGAAAAATGAAAACTAAATGCAAAAGACGCTCCAAGATTTACACATATCGCATGAACGAAACGAATCCCAAATCATACCGATACTTGTTGAAGAAAGAGGGGATGCCTTACGGGGCATCCCCAAGCTTAGACGCTTGAGTCTACTTGAATATTTACTTGGGGTGCCTCGGGCATCCCCAAGCTTGAGCTCTTGCCTCTCTTCCTTCTTCTCACATCGAGACCTTCTCGATCATCGAACACTTCATCCACACAAAACTTCAACAGAAAACTCGGGAAGACCGTTAGTATAATAAAGCAAGTCACTACTCTAAGTACTGTTGCAAACCAATTCATATTTTATTTTTGCATTTTAGCTACTGTAATATAACTTTTTCATGGCTTAATCCACTAATAGAAATTGATAGTTTCATCAAAACAAGCAAACTATGCATCAAAAACAGAATCTGTCTAAAACAGAACAGTCTGTAATAATCTGAACATTGACCATACCTCTGCTACTTCAACAATTCGGCCAAAATTAGGAAAAATAAAAAATTTGTATATAAAGACAGTGCAAAAAGTTTCAGAACCATTTGACGTTCCAGTAGAAAATGTAAAATCGCGCACTACAGCCAAAGTTTCTGTCCTGCACCGCACAAACCAACAAGCATTGTAAACATCCTAAAGGCAAACCTTGGCACATTATTTTTAATAAAATGGAGTTGTACAAGGGGATAATTATTTTTGTTGAAAAGTTTCTGTAATTAAGATTCACAAAGTTCCCATGGGCATGAACAAAGTTCAAGGACGTCCCCCACTTTCACAATGCTCGTCTATCTCACCTTCACTTTTCTTTTTGAAAAGTTTTGGGTTCCCCTCTTTAGTTTTTTGTTTTTAAACTATATAAAAGCACACAATAGAAATAATTGACTCTCTAAAACTTCCGGGTTGTCTCCCTGGCAGCGCTTTCTTTAAAGCCATTAAGCTAGGCATATAGTGCTCAAGTAATGGATCCACCCGGATCCCAAGGTATATCAAAGCCAATTTGAATTAGCAATGATTTGGCATTTAGTAGTGAGCACAAAGCAACATATATCAAGTAATGACGAAGTCTAACTCTCTTCCTATGCATCGGCATGTCATAAAAGAACAATTCATGCACACAAAGTAAAGGCCAATGCATAGCATAAACAGTTTCTTGCAATTTTTTCGTGTTGGAAACATGGAGAGGCGGAGATGTAGTTCCTCTCTCATAATAATTGCAAGTACGAGCAGAAAGCACATGCATATTATATTCATCAAAATCATCATGTGCAACGGTAAAAGGCAACCCATCAATATAATCCTTAATAAAAGCAAACTTCTCTGATATAGTGTAGTTTGGAGAATTCAAAAAGATAACAGGACTATCATGTGTGGGTGCAATAGCAACAATTTCATGTTTAACATAAGGAACTATAGCAAGTTCATCTCCATAAGCATCATTCATATTGGCATCATGGCCACAAGGATAGCAAGCATCATCAAAAAGGGATATTTCAAAAGAATCAACGGGATCATAACAGTCATCATAGCAATCATCCTTCGGTAAGCACGAAGGGAAATTAAACAATGTATGAGTTGAAGAGTTACTCTCATTAGAAGGTGGGCACGAGTAGCTAATCCGCTCTTCCTCCTTTTGTTATTCGCTCTCCTCATCATCTTTTTCATCCAATGAGCTCACAGTTTCATCAATTTCTTCTTCCATAGACTCCTGCAAAATAATAGTCTCTTATTGGACAGCGGAGACTTTCTCAATAAATGCATCAATATCAGCATTGTATTCATAATTGGCATAGCAATATTCAAGGATAGCTAAATTTTCAGGTCTATAAACAGCATCATAAAGATTTTCAAACTCTTTGAACATAGATTCAATTTCATAAGCACCCATAAAAGCAACAAATTCTTATATTTGTTCCACATCATAGTAATCATATATACCCCTAGCATAAGAATCCAAGATTTAATTATCATTAAATTTGCATGAAAAGGGAAGGTGTGGAGCCTTCATCCTAGAGCGACAAGTATAATCATATCTCAAGCATACTTGTCGAGCATACCACTTCAACATATAAATTTGATCCCATAATAGTTTCCCTTTTTGAGTCAAGCGATAATCCCTAAAGTATTCATGTTGGTCCAACGTGTCTCCCATTACATAATTGAATGAGGTTTTCTCGGGATTATCAAAGTGGTACATAATATTTTTCACATAATGATCATCGAGGGTTTTAGGAGGTTCCCCATCTCCATGAGTAGCAAGTACACCTAATTTTTTGGTATTTCGTGTTCCATATCCATAACTAAAGATAAATAACAATTAAGAACATCAAATAAAAATTAATTAGTGATAAATCAAACAAGCACACACGAGAATATTCACCCCACGCTATAACTCCCCGGAAACGGCGCCAGAAAAAGGTCTTGATAACCCACAAGTATAGGGGATCAATTGTAGCCTCTTTCGATAAGTAAGAGTGTCGAATCCGACGAGGAGCTAAAGGTAGAACAAATATTCCCTCAAGTTCCATCGACCACGGATACAACTCTACGCATGCTTAGCGTTTGCTTTGCCTAGAACAAGTATGAAACTAGAAGTACTTTGTAGGTGTTTTTGCATAGGTTGGCAAGAATATAAAGAGGACGTAAATAAAAAGTAGGGGCTGTTTAGATAAAGACACAATAAAGTTAGTATAGCAAGTGTGGAAAAGTGGTGGTAGGAGTTGCGAAATTGTCCCTAAGCAATTGACTACTTTACTAGACCGATAGCAAGTTTTATGTGGGAGAGGCCACTGCTAGCATGTCATCCCTGACTTGGAATTCTATGCACTTATGATTGGAACTATTAGCAAGCGTCCCCAACTACTAACGTTCATTAAGGTAAAATCCAACCATAGCATTAAGATATATTGGTCCCCCTTCAATCCCGTATGCATCAATTTCTATGCTAGGTTGAAGCTTCTGTCACTCTTGCCCTCCAATACATAGTCCTATCAACATATAACTAACCCTATGGTGTGATCCACGCGCGCGCTCATATGATGGGCACCAAAGGACAGCAACATAACCACAAGCAAATTAAATCAATCATAGCAATTCATCAACCGCCGATAGGACAACGAAAATCTACTCAGACATCGTAGGATGGCAACACATCATTGGATAATAATATGAAGCATAAAGCACCGTTCAAGTAGAGGTTACAGCTGGTTACGGGAGAGTGGACCGCTGTAGATAGAGGGGGGAAGGTGATGGAGATGTTGGTGAAGATGGCGGAGGTGTTGGTGAAGATCGCGGTGATGATGATGGTGGCCACGGCAGCGTTCCGGCGCCACCGGAAGAGAGGGCGAGAGGGGCCCCCTTCTTCTTCTTCTTCTTCCTTGACCTCCTCCCTATATGGGAGAAGGGTTTCCCCTCTGGTCCTTGGCCTCCATGGCATGGGAGGGGCGAGAGCCCCTCCGAGATTGGATCTGTCTCTCTGTCTCTCTCTGTTTCTGCGTTCTCGTATTCTGCCCTTTCAACGTTTCGTATACATATGGAGATCTGTAACTCCGATTGGATTGAAACCTTCGCCCAGATTTTTCTCCAAAAATTAGCTTTCTTGCGGCCAAAGAAGAGCAGCAACTGCCTTACGGGGGGCCCACGAGGGGGGCAGGCGCGCCCCCTGCCTCGTGGCCACCTCCGGCACCATCTCGCGTTGATTCTTCCTCCCATATTGTCCAAATATTCCAAAAATATTCTCCGTCCATTTTTATCCCGTTTGGATGCCGTTTGATATGGGTTTTCTGCGAAACATAAACATGCAACAAACAGGAACTGGCACTGGGCACTGGATCAATACGTTAGTCCCAAAAATAGTATAAAAAAGTTGCCAAAAGTATATGTAAGTTGTATAATATTGGCATGGAACAATCATAAATTATAGATACGACGGAGACGTATCAGCATCCCCAAGCTTAATTCCTGCTCGTCCTCGAGTAGGTAAATGATAAAAAAGATAATTTTTTATGTGGAATGCTACCTAGCATAATCTTTTGTTGGAAATATGCCCTAGAGGCAATAATAAATTGGTTATTATTATATTTCCTTGTTCACGATAATCGTTTATTATCCATGCTAGAATTGTATTGATAGGAAACTCAGATACATGTGTGGATACATAGACAACACCATGTCCCTAGTAAGCCTCTAGTTGACTAGCTCGTTGATCAATGGATGGTTACGGTTTCCTGACCATGGACATTGGATGTCGTTGATAATGGGATCACATCATTAGGAGAATGATGTGATGGACGAGACCCAATCCTAAGCCTAGCACAAGATCGTGTAGTTCGTTTGCTCAGAGCTTTTCTAATGTCAAGTATCGGTTCCTTAGACCATGAGATTGTGCAACTCCCGGATACCGTAGGAATGCTTTGGGTGTACCAAACGTCACAACGTAACTGGGTGGCTATAAAGGTGCACTACAGGTATCTCCGAAAGTGTCTGTTGGGTTGGCACGAATCGAGACTGGGATTTGTCACTCCGTGTAAACGGAGAGGTATCTCTGGGCCCACTCGGTAGGACATCATCATAATGTGCACAATGTGACCAAGGAGTTGATCACGGGATGATGTGAGTTACGGAACGAGTAAAGAGACTTGCCGGTAACGAGATTGAACAAGGTATAGGGATACCGACGATCGAATCTCGAGCAAGTAACATACCGATAGACAAAGCGAATTGTATACGGGATTGATTGAATCCCCGACATCGTGGTTCATCCGATGAGATCATCGTGGAACATGTGGGAGCCAACATGGGTATCCAGATCCCGCTGTTCGTTATTGACCGGAGAACGTCTCGGTCATGTCTGCATGGTTCCCGAACCCGTAGGGTCTACACACTTAAGGTTCGATGACGCTAGGTTTATAGGGAAAGTATGTACGTGGTTACTGAATGTTGTTCGGAGTCCCGGATAAGATCCTGGACGTCACGAGGAGTTCCGGAATGGTCCGGAGGGAAAGATTTATATATGGGAAGTCCTGTTTTGGTCACCGGAAAAGTTTCGGGTGATATCGGTAATGTACCGGGACCACCGAGAGGGTCCCGGGGGTCCACCAAGTGGGGCCACCAGCCCCAGAAGGCTGCGTGGGCCAATTGTGGGAGGGGACCAGCCCCAGGTGGGCTGGTGCGCCCCCCCACCAAGGCCCAAGCGCATGGGAGAGTGGGAGGGGGCAAACCCTAGGTCCAGATGGGCCTTAAGGCCCACCCTAGTGGCGCCCCCCCTCTCCTCCCCTTGGCCGCACCCCTTGGATGGGATCTAGGGCTGGCCGCCACCCCTTGGGGTGGGAACCCTAGAGGGGGCGCAGCCCCATCCCCCCTATATATAGTTGAGGTCTAGGGGCTGCCCAGGACATGAGAACGTCTCTCTTTCGGCGCAGCCCTACCCCTCTCCCTCCTCCTCCTCTCCCGCGGTGCTTGGCGAAGCTCTGCGGGATTGCCACGCTCCTCCACCACCACCACGCTGTCGTGCTGCTGCTGGACGGAGTCTTCATCAACCTCTCCCTCTCTCCTTGCAGGATCAAGGCGTGGGAGACGTCACCGGGCTGCACGTGTGTTGAACGCGGAGGCACCGTTCTTCGGTGCTTAGATCGGAATCAACCGCGATCTGAATCGCTACGAGTACGACTCCTTCATCCACTTTCTTGCAACGCTTCCGCATCGCGATCTACAATGGTATGTAGATGCACTCCCCTTCCCCTCGTTGCCAGATTACTCCATAGATTGATCTTGGTGATGCGTAGAAAATTTTGAATTTCTGCTACGTTCCCCAACAGTGGCATCATGAGCTAGGTCTATGCGTAGTTTCTATGCATGATTAGAACACAAAGTAGTTGTGGGCGTCGATGTTGTCAATTCTTCTTGCCGCTACTAGTCTTATCTTGTTTCGGCGGCATTGTGGGATGAAGCGGCCCGGACCGACCTTACACGTACACTTACGTGAGACAGGTTCCACCGACTGACATGCACTAGTTGCATAAGGTGGCTAGCGGGTGTCTGTCTCTCCCACTTTAGTCGAAACGGATTCGATGAAAAGGGTCCTTATGAAGGGTAAATAGAAATTGGCATATCACGTTGTGGTTTTACGTAGGTAAGAAACGTTCTTGCTAGAAACCTATACAAGCCACGTAAAACTTGCAACAACAATCAGAGGACGTCTAACTTGTTTTTGCAGCATGTGCTATGTGATGTGATATGGCCAGAAGATGTGATGAATGATATATGTGATGTATGAGATTGATCATATTCTTGTAATAGGGATCACGACTTGCATGTCGATGAGTATGACAACCGGCAGGAGCCATAGGAGTTGTCTTTATTTTTGTATGACCTGCGTGTCATTGAATAACGCCATGTAAATTACTTTACTTTATTGCTAAGCGCGTTAGCCATAGAAGTAGAAGTAATCGTTGGCATGACAACTTCATGAAGACACGATGATGGAGATCATGATGATGGAGATCATGGTGTCATGCCGGTGACAAAGATGATCATGGTGCCCCGAAGATGGAGATCAAAGGAGCAAAATGATATTGGCCATATCATGTCACTATTTGATTGCATGTGATGTTTATCATGTTATGCATCTTATTTGCTTAGAACGACGGTAGTAAGTAAGATGATCCCTCACTAAAATTTCAAGAGACGTGTTCCCCCTAACTGTGCACCGTTGCGAAGGTTCGTTGTTTCGAAGCACCACGTGATGATCGGGTGTGATAGATTCTAACGTTCGAATACAACGGGTGTTGACGAGCCTAGCATGTATAGACATGGCCTCGGAACACATGCGAAACACTTAGGTTGACTTGACGAGCCTAGCATGTACAGACATGGCCTCGGAACACAAGAGACCGAAAGGTCGAACATGAGTCGTATAGTAGATACGATCAACATGGAGATGTTCACCGATGATGACTAGCCCGTCTCACGTGATGATCGGACACGGCCTAGTTTGACTCGGATCATGTATCACTTAGATGACTAGAGGGATGTCTATCTGAGTGGGAGTTCATTAAATAATCAGATGAACTTCATTATCATGAACATAGTCAAAAGGTCTTTGCAAATTATGTCATGCGCTTTAGTTCTACTGTTTAAGATATGTTCCTAGAGAAAATTTAGTTGAAAGTTGATAGTAGCAATTATGCGGACTGGGTCCGTAAACTGAGGATTGTCCTCATTGCTGCACAGAAGGCTTATGTCCTTAATGCACCGCTCGGTGTGCTGAACCTCAGCGTCGTCTGTAGATGTTGCGAAACATCTGACATACACGTTTTGATGACTACGTGATAGTTCAGTGCGTAATGCTAACGGTTTAGAATTGTGGCACCAAAGACGTTTTTGAAACGTCGCAGAACATATGAGATGTTCCGAAGATTGAAATTGGGATTTCAGACTAGTGCCCACGTCAGGAGGTATGAGACCTCTGACAAGTTTCTTTAGCCTGCAGACTAAGGGAGAAGAGCTCAATCGTTGAGCATGTGCTCGGATTGTCTGAGTACCACAATCGCTTGAATCGAGTGGGAGTTAATCTCCCAGATGAGATAGTGATGGTTCTCCATAGTCACTGCCACCAAGCTAGTAGAGCTTCGTGATGAACTATAACATATCAGGGATAGTTATGATGATCCTTGAGCTATTCGCGATGTTTGACACCGCGAAAGTAGAAATCAAGAAGGAGCATCAATTGTTGATGGTTAGTAAAACCACTAGTTTAAGAAGGGCAAGGGCAAAAAGGGATACTTCATGAAATAGCAAGTCATTTGCTGCTCTAGTGCAGAATCCCAAGGTTGAACCCAAACCCGAGACTAAGTGCTTCTGTAATGAGAGGAACGGTCACTGAAGCAGTACTACCCTAGATACTTGGTAGATGAGAAGGCAAGCAAGGTCGACAGAAGTATATTGGATATACATTATATGAATGTGTACTTTACTAGTACTCCTAGCAGCACCAGGGTATTAGATACCGGTTCGGTTGCTAAGTGTTAGTAACTCGAAATAAAAGCTACGGAATAAACGGAGACTAGCTAAAGGTGAGATGACGATGTGTGTTGGAAGTGTTTCCAAGGTTGATGTGATCAAGCATCGCATGCTCCCTCTACCATCGAGATTGGTGTTAAACCTAAATAATTGTTATTTGGTGTTGAGCATAAACATGATTGGATTATGTTTATCGCAATACGGTTATTCATTTAAGGAGAACAATGGTTACTCTGTTTATTTGAATAATACCTTCAATGGTCTTGCACCTAAAATGAATCTCGATCGTAGTGATACACATGTTCATGCCAAAAGATATAAGATAGTAATGATAGTACCACATGCTTGTGGCACTGCCACTTGAGTCATATTGGTATAAAACGCATGAAGAAGCTCCATGTAGATGGATCTTTGGACTCGGTCGTTTTTGAAAAGATTGAGACATGCGAACCATGTCTATTGGTATATATATGCATGAAGAAACTCCATGTAGATGGATCGTTTGGACTCACTTGATTTTGAATCACCTGAGACATGCAAATCATACCACATGGGCAAGATGACTGAAAGGCCTCGTTTTCAGTAAGATGGAACAAGAGAGCAACTTATTGGAAGTAATACATTTTGATGTATGCAGTCCAATGAGTGCTGAGGCATTCAGTGGATATCGTTATGTTCTTACTTCACGGATGATTTGAGTAGATGCTGAGTGTATTTACTTGATGAAACACAAGTCTGAATTATTGAAAGGTTCAAGTAATTTCAGAGTGAAGTTGAAGATCGTCGTGACAAGAGGATGAAATGTCTGTGATATGATCATAGAGATGAGTATCTGAGTTACGAGTTTGGCACACAATTGAGACATTGTGGAAAGTGTTTCACAACTAATACCGCCTGGAACACCATAGTGTGATGGTGTGTCCGGACATCATAGCTGCACCCTATTGGATATGGTGCATACCATGATGTTTCTTATCGAATTACCACTATCGTTTATGGGTTAGGCATTAGAGACAACCGCATTCACTTTAAAAGGGGCACCACGCAATTCCGTTGAGACGACACCGTTTACAGAAACCTAAGTTGTCGTTTCTTAAAAGTTTGGGGCTGCGATGCTTATGTGAAAAAGTTTCAGGCTGATAAGCTCGAACCCAAAGCGGATAAATGCATCTTCATAGAAAACTCAAAACAGTTGGGTATACCTCCTATTTCAGATCTGGAAGCAAAAGTAATTGCTTCTAGAAACGAGTCCTTTCTCGAGGAAAAGTTTCTCTCGAAAGAATTGAGTGGGATGATGGTGGAGACTTGATAAGGTTATTGAACCGTCACTTCAACTAGTGTGTAGCAGGGCACAGGAAGTTGTTCCTGTGGCACCTACACCAATTGAAGTGGAAGCTTATGATAGTAATCATGAAACTTCAGATCAAGTCACCACCAAACCTCGTAGGACGACGAGGATGCGTGCTACTTCAGAGTGGTACGTGATCCTGTCTGAGATATCATGTTGTTGGACAATACTGAACCTACGAGCTATGGAGAAGCGATGGTGGGCCCATATTCCGAAGATGGTTAGAAGCCATGAAATCCAAGATAAATGGATCTTTGAGAAGAAGACGGACGTCGACAGTAATGTTATCGTCTATGAAGCTCGACTTGTGGCAAAGAGTATTTCCACGAGTTCAAGGAGTTGACTACGATGAGATTTTCTCATCCGTAGCGGTGCTTAAGTCCGTCGGAATCATGTTAGCATTAGCTGCATTTATGAAATCTGGCAGATGGATGTCAAAACAAGTTTCCTTACCAGTTTTCGTAAGGAAAGGTTGTATGTGATACAATCAGAAAGGTTTTGTCGATCCTAAGGATGCTAAAAGGTATGCTAGCTCCAGCGATCCTTCCATGGACTAGAGCAAGCATCTCGGAGTCAGAATATATGCTTTGATGGAGTGATCAAAGTTTTTGGGTTTATACAAAGTTTGTTAGAAACTTGTATTTACAATAAAGTGAGTGGGAGCGCTACAACATTTCTGATAAGTATATGTGAATGACATATTGTTGATCCGAAATGATGTAAAATTTCTGGAAAGCATAAAGGGTTGTTTGAAAGGAGTTTTTCAAAGGAAGACCTGGATAAAAGCTGCTTACATATTGGGCATCAAGATCTATAGAGATAGATCAAGACGCCCAATGATACTTTCAAAGAACACACACCTTGACATGATTTTGAAAGAGTTCAAAATAGATCAGCAAAGAAGGAGTTCTTGGCTGTGTTACAAGGTGTGAGTATTGAGTAAGACTCAAGACCTGACCACAGCAGAAGAGAGAGAAAGGACGAAGGTCGTCCCCTATGCTTCAGACGTAGGCTCTACAGTATGCTATGCTGTGTACCGCACATGGAGTGTGCCTTGCCATGAGTTGGTCAAGGGGTACAATAGTGATCCGGGAATGGATCACACTACAGCGATCGAACTTATCCTTAGTATCTAGTGGACTAAGGAATTTTCTCGATTATGGAGGTGAAAAGGAGTTCGTCGTAAAGGGTTACGTCGATGCGAACTTTGACACTAATCCGGATGACTCTGAGTAGTAAACCAGATTCGTATAGTAGAGCAATTATTTGAAATGGCTCCAAATAGCGCGTGGTAGCATCCACAAGATGACATAGATATTCGTAAAGCACACACGGATCTGAAAGGTTCAGACCCGTTGACTAATAACCTCTCTCACTAGCATAACATGATCAAACCAGAACTCATTGAGTGTTAATCACATAGTGATGTGAACTAGATTGTTGACTCTAGTAAACTCTTTGGATGTTGGTCACATGGTGATGTGACCTGTGAGTGTTAATCACATGGTGATGTGAACTAGATTATTGACTCTAGTGCAAGTGGGAGACTGTTGGAAATATGCCCTAGAGGCAATAATAAATTGGTTATTATTATATTTCCTTGTTCACGATAATCGTTTATTATCCATGCTAGAATTGTATTGATAGGAAACTCAGATACATATGTGGATACATAGACAACACCATGTCCCTAGTAAGCCTCTAGTTGAATAGCTCGTTGATCAATGGATGGTTACGGTTTCCTGACCATGGACATTGGATGTCGTTGATAACGGGATCACATCATTAGGAGAATGATGTGATGGACGAGACCCAATCCTAAGCCTAGCACAAGATCGTGTAGTTCGTTTGCTCAGAGCTTTTCTAATGTCAAGTATCAGTTCCTTAGACCATGAGATTGTGCAACTCCCGGATACCGTAGGAATGCTTTGGGTGTACCAAACGTCACAACGTAACTGGGTGGCTATAAAGGTGCACTACAGGTATCTCTGAAAGTGTCTGTTGGGTTGGCACGAATCGAGACTGGGATTTGTCACTCCATGTAAACGGAGAGGTATCTCTGGGCCCACTCGGTAGGACATCATCATAATGTGCACAATGTGAACAAGGAGTTGATCACGGGATGATGTGAGTTACGGAACGAGTAAAGAGACTTGCCGGTAACGAGATTGAACAAGGTATAGGGATACCGACGATCGAATCTCGGGCAAGTAACATACCGATAGACAAAGGGAATTATATACGGGATTGATTGAATCCCCGACATCGTGGTTCATCCGATGAGATCATCGTGGAACATGTGGGAGCCAACATGGGTATCCAGATCCCGCTGTTGGTTATTGACCGGAGAACGTCTCGGTCATGTCTGCATGGTTCCCGAACCCGTAGGGTCTACACACTTAAGGTTCGCTGATGCTAGGGTTATAGGGAAAGTATGTACATGGTTACCAAATGTTGTTCGGAGTCCCGGATAAGATCCCGGACGTCACGAGGAGTTCCGGAATGGTCCGGAGGGAAAGATTTATATATGGGAAGTCCTGTTTTGGTCACCGGAAAAGTTTCGGGTGATATCGGTAATGTACCGGGACCACCGGGAGGGTCCCGGGGGTCCACCAAGTGGGGCCACCAGCCCTGGAAGGCTGCATGGGCCAAGTGTGGGAGGGGAACAGCCCCAGGTGGGCTGGTACGCCCCCCACCAAGGCCCAAGCGCATGGGAGAGTGGGAGGGGGCAAACCCTAGGTCCAGATGGGCCTTAAGGCCCACCCTAGTGGCGCCCCCCTCTCCTCCCCTTGGCCGCACCCCTTGGATGGGATCTAGGGCTGGCCGCCACCCCTTGGGGTGGGAACCCTAGAGGGGGCGCAGCCCCATCCCCCCTATATATAGTTGAGGTCTAGGGGCTGCCCAGGACATGAGAACGTCTCTCTTTCGGCGCAGCCCTACCCCTCTCCCTCCTCCTCCTCTCCCGCGGTGCTTGGCGAAGCTCTGCGGGATTGCCACGCTCCTCCACCACCACCACGCCGTCGTGCTGCTGCTGGACAGAGTCTTCCTCAACCTCTCCCTCTCTCCTTGCTGGATCAAGGCGTGGGAGACGTCACCGGGCTGCACGTGTGTTGAACGCGGAGGCACCGTTCTTCGGTGCTTAGATCGGAATCAACCGCGATCTGAATCGCTACGAGTACGACTCCTTCATCCGCGTTCTTGCAACGCTTCCGCATCGCGATCTACAATGGTATGTAGATGCACTCCCCTTCCCCTCATTTCCAGATTACTCCATAGATTGATCTTGGTGATGCGTAGAAAATTTTGAATTTCTGCTACGTTCCCCAACATCTTTATCATGTATCTAATCATGGTATGAATATTAAGACACGAGTGATTTAAAGCAATAGTCTATCATTTGACATTAAAACAATAATACTTCAAGCATACTAATAAAGCAATCATGTCTTTTCAAAATAACATGGCCAAAGAAAGTTATCCCTACAAAATCATATAGTCTGGCTATGCTCCATCTTCACGACACAAAATATTCACATCATGCACAACCCCGATGACAAGCCGAGCAATTGGTTCATACTTTTTAACGCGCTTCAGCTTTTTGAACCCTCACGCAATACATGAGCGCAAGCCATGGACATAGCACTATAGGTGGAATAGAATAATATGATGGGGGTTATGTGGAGAAGACAAAAAAGGGAGAAAGTCTCACATCGACGCGGCTAATCAACGGGCTATGGAGATGCCCATCAATTGATGTCAATGTGAGGAGTGGGGATTGCCATGCAACGGATGCACTAGGGCTATAAGTATATGAAAGCTCAAACTGAAACTAAGTGGGTGTGCATCCAACTTGCTTGCTCATGAAGACCTAGGGCATTTGAGGAAGCCCATCGTTGGAATATACAAGCCAAGTTCTATAATGAAAATTCCCACTAGTATATGAAAGTGATAACTCAAGAGACTCTCTATATGAAGAACATGGTGCTACTTTGAAGCACAAGTGTGGTAAAAGGATAGTAACATTGCCCCTTTTCCCTTTTTTTTCTTTTTTTTGCGGGCTTCTTTGGCCCCCTTTTTTTATTTAGGCTTCTTTGGCCTCTCTCTTTTTTTTCTTTTTTTGTGGGGCAATGCTCTAATAATGATGATCATCACACTTTAATTTACTTACAACTCAATATTACAACTCGATACTAGAACAAAGATATGACTCTATATGAATGCCTCCGGCGGTGTACCGGGATGTGCAAATATCTAGCGTAGCAATGACATCAAAAAATGGACAAGCCATGAAAACATCATGCTAGCTATCTTACGATCATGCAAAGCAATATGACAATAAATGCTCAAGTCATGTATATGGTGATGATGGAAGTTGCATGGCAATATATCTCGGAATGGCTATGGAAATGCCATGATAGGTAGGTATGGTGGCTGTTATGAGGAAGATATAAGGAGGTTTATGTGTGACAGAGCGTATCGTATCACGGGGTTTGTATGCACCGGCGAAGTTTGCACCAACTCTCGAGGTGAGAAAGGGCAATGCACGGTACCGAAGAGGCTAGCAATGATGGAAGGGTGAGAGTGCGTATAATCCATGGACTCACATTAGGCATAAAGAACTCATATACTTATTGCAAAAGTTTATTAGCCCTCAAAGCAAAGTACTACTACGCATGCCCCTAGGGGGATAGATTGGTAGGAAAAGACCATCGCTCGTCCCCGACCGCCACTCATAAGGAAGACAATCAATAAATAAATCATGCTCTGACTTCGTTACATAACGGTTCACCATACGTGCATGCTACGGGAATCACAAACCTCAACACAAGTATTTATAAAATCCACAACTACCCACTAGCATGACTCTAATATCACCATCTTTATATCGAAAAACTATTGCAAGGAATCAAACATATCATATTCAGTGATCTACAAGTTTTATGTAGGATTTTATGACTAACCATGTGAATGACCAGTTCCTGTCATCTCTCTAAATAGATATAAGTGAAGCAAGAGAGTTTAATTCTTTCTACAAAAGATATGCCCACGCTCTAACAAATATAAGTGAAGCAAAAGAGCATTCTACAAATGGCGGTTTTCTATGTAAAGAGAAACAGGCAATCCAAACTTCAAATGATATAAGTGAAGCACATGAAGCATTCTATAAAGCCATACTCAAAAGAATATAAGTGAAGTGCAATGAGAATTCTATAAATCAACCAAGGACTATCTCATACCAGCATGGTGCATAAAAGAAAAATGAAAACTAAATGCAAAAGACGCTCCAAGATTTACACATATCGCATGAACGAAACGAATCCGAAATCATACCGATACTTGTTGAAGAAAGAGGGGATGCCTTCCGGGGCATCCCCAAGCTTAGATGCTTGAGTCTACTTGAATATTTACTTGGGGTGCCTCGGCCATCCCCAATCTTGAGCTCTTGCCTCTCTTCCTTCTTCTCACATCGAGACCTTCTCGATCATCGAACACTTCATCCACACAAAACTTCAACAGAAAACTCGGGAAGACCGTTAGTATAATAAAGCAAGTCACTACTCTAAGTACTGTTGCAAACCAATTCATATTTTGTTTTTGCATTGTAGCTACGGTAATATAACTTTTTCATGGCTTAATCCACGGATAGAAATTGATAGTTTCATCAAAACAAGCAAACTATGCATCAAAAACAGAATCTATCTAAAACAGAACAGTCTGTAATAATCTGAACATTCACCATACCTCTGGTACTTCAAAAATTCTGCCAAAATTAGGAAAAATAAAAAATTTGTATATAAAGACAGTACAAAAAGTTTCAGAACCATTTGACGTTTCAGTAGATAATGTAAAATCGCGCACTACAGCCAAAGTTTCTGTCCTGCACCGCACAAACCAACAAGCATTGTAAACATCCTAAAGGCAAACCTTGGCACATTATTTTTAATACAATGGAATTGTACAAGGGGATAATTATTTTTGTTGAAAAGTTTCTGCAATTAATATTCACAAAGTTTCCATGGGCATGAACAAAGTTCAAGGACGTCCCCCACTTTCACAATGCTCGTCTATCTCACCTTCACTTTTCTTTTTGAAAAGTTTTGGGTTCCCCTCTTTATTTTTTGTTTTTAAACTATATAAAAGCACATAACAGAAATAATTGACTCTCTAAAACTTCCGGGTTGTCTCCCTGGCAGCGCTTTCTTTAAAGCCATTAAGCTAGGCATATAGTGCTCAAGTAATGGATCCACCCGGATCCCAAGGTATATCAAAGCCAATTTGAATTAGCAATGATTTGGCATTTAGTAGTGAGCACAAAGCAACATATATCAAGTAATGACGAAGTCTAACTCTCTTCCTATGCATCGGCATGTCATAAAAGAACAATTCATGCACACAAAGTAAAGGCCAATGCATAGCATAAACAGTTTCTTGCAATTTTTTCGTGTTGGAAACATGGAGAGGCGGAGATGTAGTTCCTCTCTCATAATAATTGCAAGTAGGAGCAGCAAGCACATGCATATTATATTCATCAAAATCATCATGTGCAACGGTAAAAGGCAACCCATCAATATAATCCTTAATAAAAGCAAACTTCTCTGATATAGTGTAGTTTGGAGAATTCAAAAAGATAACAGGACTATCATGTGTGGGTGCAATAGCAACAATTTCATGTTTAACATAAGGAACTATAGCAAGTTCATCTCCATAAGCATCATTCATATTGGCATCATGGCCACAAGCATAGCAAGCATCATCAAAAAGGGATATTTCAAAAGAATCAACGGGATCATAACAGTCATCATAGCAATCATCCTTCGGTAAGCACGAAGGGAAATTAAACAATGTATGAGTTGAAGAGTTACTCTCATTAGAAGGTGGGCACGAGTAGCTAATCCGCTCTTCCTCCTTTTGTTATTCGCTCTCCTCATCATCTTTTTCATCCAATGAGCTCACAGTTTCATCAATTTCTTCTTCCATAGACTCCTGCAAAATAATAGTCTCTTATTGGACAGCGGAGACTTTCTCAATAAATGCATCAATATCAGCATTGTATTCATAATTGGCATAGCAATATTCAAGGATAGCTAAATTTTCAGGTCTATAAACAGCATCATAAAGATTTTCAAACTCTATGAACATAGATTCAATTTCATAAGCACCCATAAAAGCAACAAATTCTTATATTTGTTCCACATCATAGTAATCATATATACCCCTAGCATAAGAATCCAAGATTTAATTATCATTAAATTTGCATGAAAAGGGAAGGTGTGGAGCCTTCATCCTAGAGCGACAAGTATAATCATATCTCAAGCATACTTGTCGAGCATACCACTTCAACATATAAATTTGATCCCATAATAGTTTCCCTTTTTGAGTCAAGCGATAATCCCTAAAGTATTCATGTTGGTCCAACGTGTCTCCCATTACATAATTGAATGAGGTTTTCTAGGGATTATCAAAGTGGTACATAATATTTTTCACATAATGATCATCGAGGGTTTTAGGAGGTTCCCCATCTCCATGAGTAGCAAGTACACCTAATTTTTTGGTATTTCGTGTTCCATATCCATAACTAAAGATAAATAACAATTAAGAACATCAAATAAAAATTAATTAGTGATAAATCAAACAAGCACACACGAGAATATTCACCCCACGCTATAACTCCCCGGAAACGGCGCCAGAAAAAGGTCTTGATAACCCACAAGTATAGGGGATCAATTGTAGCCTCTTTCGATAAGTAAGAGTGTCGAATCCGACGAGGAGCTAAAGGTAGAACAAATATTCCCTCAAGTTCCATCGACCACGGATACAACTCTACGCATGCTTAGCGTTTGCTTTGCCTAGAACAAGTATGAAACTAGAAGTACTTTGTAGGTGTTTTTGCATAGGTTGGCAAGAATATAAAGAGGACGTAAATAAAAAGTAGGGGCTGTTTAGATAAAGACACAATAAAGTTAGTATAGCAAGTGTGGAAAAGTGGTGGTAGGAGTTGCGAAATTGTCCCTAAGCAATTGACTACTTTACTAGACCGATAGCAAGTTTTATGTGGGAGAGGCCACTGCTAGCATGTCATCCCTGACTTGGAATTCTATGCACTTATGATTGGAACTATTAGCAAGCGTCCCCAACTACTAACGTTCATTAAGGTAAAACCCAACCATAGCATTAAGATATATTGGTCCCCCTTCAATCCCGTATGCATCAATTTCTATGCTAGGTTGAAGCTTGTGTCACTCTTGCCCTCCAATACATAGTCCTATCAACATATAACTAACCCTATGGTGTGATCCACGCGCGCGCTCATATGATGGGCACCAAAGGACAGCAACATAACCACAAGCAAATTAAATCAATCATAGCAATTCATCAACCGCCGATAGGACAACGAAAATCTACTCAGACATCGTAGGATGGCAACACATCATTGGATAATAATATGAAGCATAAAGCACCGTTCAAGTAGAGGGTACAGCTGGTTACGGGAGAGTGGACCGCTGTAGATAGAGGGGGGAAGGTGATGGAGATGTTGGTGAAGATGGCGGAGGTGTTGGTGAAGATTGCGGTGATGATGATGGTGGCCACGGCAGCGTTCCGGCGCCACCGGAAGAGAGGGCGAGAGGGGCCCCCTTCTTCTTCTTCTTCCTTGACCTCCTCCCTAGATGGGAGAAGGGTTTCCCCTCTGGTCCTTGGCCTCCATGGCATGGGAGGGGCGAGAGCCCCTCCGAGATTGGATCTGTCTCTCTGTCTCTCTCTGTTTCTGCGTTCTCGTATTCTGCCCTTTCAACGTTTCGTATATATATGGAGATCCGTAACTCCGATTGGATTGAAACCTTCGCCCAGATTTTTCTCCAAAAATTAGCTTTCTTGCGGCCAAAGAAGAGCAGCAACTGCCTTACGAGGGGCCTACGAGGGGGGCAGGCGCGCCCCCTGCCTCGTGGCCACCTCCGGCACCATCTCGCGTTGATTCTTCCTCCCATATTGTCCAAATATTCCAAAAATATTCTCCGTCCGTTTTTATCCCGTTTGGATGCCGTTTGATATGGGTTTTCTGCGAAACATAAACATGCAACAAACAGGAACTGGCACTGGGCACTGGATCAATATGTTAGTCCCAAAAATAGTATAAAAAAGTTGCCAAAAGTATATGTAAGTTGTATAATATTGGCATGGAACAATCATAAATTATAGATACGACGGAGACGTATCAGCATCCCCAAGCTTAATTCCTGCTCGTCCTCGAGTAGGTAAATGATAAAAAAGATAATTTTTTATGTGGAATGCTACCTAGCATAATCTTTTGTTGGAAATATGCCCTAGAGGCAATAATAAATTGGTTATTATTATATTTCCTTGTTCACGATAATCGTTTATTATCCATGCTAGAATTGTATTGATAGGAAACTCAGATACATGTGTGGATACATAGACAACACCATGTCCCTAGTAAGCCTCTAGTTGACTAGCTCGTTGATCAATGGATGGTTACGGTTTCCTGACCATGGACATTGGATGTCGTTGATAATGGGATCACATCATTAGGAGCTAAAGGTAGAACAAATATTCCCTCAAGTTCTATCGACCACCGATACAACTCTACGCACGCTTAGCGTTTGCTTTGCCTAGAACAAGTATGAAACTAGAAGTACTTTGTAGGTGTTTTTGGATAGGTTGGCAAGAATATAAAGAGGACGTAAATAAAAAGTAGGGGCTGTTTAGATAAAGACACAATAAAGTTAGTATAGCGAGTGTGGAAAAGTGGTGGTAGGAGTTGCGAAATTGTCCCTAAGCAATTGACTACTTTACTAGACCGATAGCCAGTTTTATGTGGGAGAGGCCACTGCTAGCATGTCATCCCTGACTTGAAATTCTATGTACTTATGATTGGAACTATTAGCAAGCGTCCCGAACTACTAATGTTCATTAAGGTAAAACCCAACCATAGCATTAAGATATATTGGTCCCCCTTCAATCCCGTATGCATCAATTTCTATGCTAGGTTGAAGCTTGTGTCACTCTTGCCCTCCAATACATAGTCCTATCAACATATAACTAACCCTATGGTGTGATCCACGCGCGCGCTCATATGATGGGCACCAAAGGACAGAAACATAACCACAAGCAAATTAAATCAATCATAGCAATTCATCAATCGCCGATAGGACAACGAAAATCTACTCAGACATCGTAGGATGGCAACACATCATTGGATAATAATATGAAGCATAGAGCACCGTTCAAGTAGAGGGTACAGCTGGTTACGGGAGAGTGGACCGCTGTAGATAGAGGGGGGAAGGTGATGGAGATGTTGGTGAAGATGGCGGAGGTGTTGGTGAAGATCGCGGTGATGATGATGGTGGCCACGGCAGCGTTCCGGCGCCACCGGAACAGAGGGGGAGAGGGGCCCCCTTCTTGTTCTTCTTCCTTGACCTCCTCCCTAGCTGGGAGAAGGGTTTCCCCTCTGGTCCTTGGCCTCCATGGCATGGGAGGGGCGAGAGCCCCTCCGAGATTGGATCTGTCTCTCTGTCTCTCTCTGTTTCTGCGTTCTCGTATTCTGCCCTTTCACCATTTCGTATATATATGGAGATCCGTAACTCCGATTGGATTGAAACCTTCGCCCAGATTTTTCTCCAAAAAATAGCTTTCTTGCGGCCAAAGAAGAGCAGCAACCGCCTTACGGGGGCCCACGAGGGGGGCAGACACGCCCAGGGGGCAGGCGCGCCCCTGCCTCGTGGCCACCTCGGGCATCGTCTCGCGTTGATTCTTCCTCCCATATTTTCCAGATATTCCAAAAATATTCCCCGTCCGTTTTTATCCCGTTTGGATTCCGTTTGATATGGAGTTTCTGCGAAACATAAAACATGCAACAAACAGGAATTGGCACTGGGCACTGGATCAATATGTTAGTCCCAAAAATAGTATAAAAAGTTGCCAAAAGCATATGGAAGTTGTATAATATTGGCATGGAACAATCAAAAATTATAGATACGACGGAAACGTATCAGGGGGCTGGAGCAGAAGCTTTGGGGCAGTCTTGGGTTTAGAAGGGGCAGCCCCAGACTTCATGGCATCCCCCATCAGCTTTTGAGCTTTAGGTGCTGGTGCAACATCCTCTTCCTCTTCTTCTTCCTCATCCTCAGCTGGGTCTTTCATCATAGAGGATCTTCCAATTACTCTGGCTATGGTCTTCTTGACCCTTTCCTTTCTCTTCTTGCCCTCACCAGCCTCTTTTGGTTCAAGAGTGAACTCAATTGTTTTCTGTGTTGAGGCTCTGGCCTTTTACATGGGCACCCTCTTTGCAGGAGCCTTCTTGTTCAATCCAGGCTTTGTAGATGCAGTTGTGCCAAATTCCTTCTTGAAAACCTTTTTCTTGGAGCATACCTCCTCCTCAGTAGCTACATAATCTTCATCTTCAAAATCAGCATTTCTCTTCCTCCTATGCCTAGTAGTAGCCTTAGGCAGGTTGCTAGGAGTACTTCTGCTGCCTTCATCATAACTGCCAGAGGGACTAGTGCCCTCACTCAGATTCACCTGCTCTTCAGACCTATTCTGGCTATCACTCTGATCAGACATTCTGGCACTACAAACTGACAGCTGACCCTGTGAATAGTTATAGATGAGATAGAGTGGATGAGCATCACAAAGTGCAGAGGTTTTGCAAAACAAATGAGTCAAAAACTTAGTTTTAGTTTTCCACAAACTTAGTTTTTGTTAAACTCGGTGACACCGAAGCAACTTTGGAGTCTAAACTAGTGAAATCAGTCAGACCGAGACACAGTTCGGTGACTCCGAGATTGCTAGGGTTTCACTGAGAGTTGAACTCGGTCACACCGATTTGCAAGTTTCGGTTAGACTGAAAATTACAAGTGCAATGGCCTAAGCCAAATCGGTGAGACCGATTTCCACAACTCGGTCGGTCCGAGATGAGTTCGACGGAAACCTAACCCTAAATTTTTGAATCAAATCTAATCTAAAGGAAGTTTTTGCTGGACAGGATGATCTCATACGTGGTAAGTGTTGGGGAACGCAGTATTTCAAAAATTTCCTATGATCACGCAAGATCTATCTAGGAGATGCATAGCAATGAGCGGGGAGAGTGTGTCCACGTACCCTCGTAGACCGAAAGCGGAAGCGTTAAGTAACGCGGTTGATGTAGTCGAACGTCTTTGCGATCCAACCGATCAAGTACCGAACACACGACACCTCCACGTTCAGCACACATTCAGCTCAGTGACGTCCCTCGAGCTCTTGATCCAGTTGAGGCCGAGGGAGAGTTCCGTCAGCACGACGGCGTGGTGACGGTGATGATGAAGTTACCGGCGCAGGGCTTCGCCTAAGCACTACGGCGATATGACCGAGGTGTGTAACCGTGGAGGGGGCACCGCACACAGCTAAGACAAATCTTGGTGTGCCCCCTGCCCACGTATATAAAGGAGGGAGGAAGAGGAGGCCGGCCCTAGAGGGGGCGCGCCAAGGGGGGGAGTCCTACTTGGTCTCCCGGTCCAAGTAGGATTCGGCCCCCCTTTTCCTATTCCAACTAGGAGAAGGAAGGGAAGGAGGAAGAGGGGAGAAGGAAGGAGGGGGGCGCCGCCCCCTCCTAGTCCAATTCGGACCAGCCCATGGGGGGGGGCGACCACCCTTTGAGGCCCTTCTCTCCTTTCCCGTATGGCCCATTAAGGCCCACTACTTCCCCGGCGAATTCCCGTAACACTCCGATACTCCGAAAAATACCCGAATCACTCGGAACCTTTCCGATGTCCGAATATAGCCATCCAATATATCGATATTTACCTCTCGACCATTTGAGACTCCTCGTCATGTCCGTAGTCACATCCGGGACTCCGAACTACGTTCGGTACATCAAAACACATAAACTCGTAATACCGATCGTCATCGAACGTTAAGCGTGCGGACCCTACGGGTTTGAGAACTATGTAGACATGACCGAGACACATATCCGGTCAATAACCAATAGCGGAACCTGGATGCTCATATTGGCTCCTACATATTCTACGAAGATCTTTATTGGTCAAACCGCACAACAACATACATTGTTCCCTTTGTCATCGGTATGTTACTTGCCCGAGATTCGATCGTCGGTATCACCATACCTAGTTCAATCTCGTTACCGGCAAGTCTCTTTACTCGTTCTGTAATGTATCATCCTACAACTAACTCATTAGTCACATAGCTTGCAAGGCTTATTTTGATGTGCATTGCCGAGAGGGCCCAGAGATACCTCTCCGACAACGGAGTGACAAATCCTAATCTTGATCTATGCCAACTCAACAAACACCATCGGAGACACCTATAGAGCATCTTTATAATCACCCAGTTACGTTGTGATGTTTGATAGCACACTAAGTGTTCCTCCGGTATTCGGGAGTTGCATAATCTCATAGTCATAGGAACATGTATAAGTCATGAAGAAAGCAATAGCAATAAAACTAAACGATCATTATGCCAAGCTAACGGATGGGTCTTGTCCATCACATCATTCTCCTAATGATGTGATCCCGTTCATCAAATGGCAACACATGTCTATGGTCAGGAAACTTAACCATCTTGGATTAATGAGCTAGTCTAGTAGAGGCATACTAGGGACACTTTGTTTTGTCTATGTATTCACACATGTATCAAGTTTCCTGTTAATACAATTCTAGCATGAATAATGAACATTTATCATGATATAAGGAAATATAAATAACAACTTTATTATTGCCTCTAGGGCATATTTCCTTCAGTAAGAAACATGGCATTTGCTTTGTGCTAAGAATCGGAGGTAAGAATTGCACAAAGATTCGAACTCATACCCTAACTCGGTGATGAGCTCGCTACGGCGGCAACGGCGGTGTAGATTTCCATTGACGGCGATAGAGACCAGTGGCGGGAGGTCGCTGGTGACGAGAGGACGATCCGAAGACCCGAGACGGCAGAGCAGGACACGCGCGGGCGAAGAGGTTTTGGAGAAATTTCCAAATTTTGACCCGTCGGTATATATATCTTGACCCTGTCGGTGTGACCGAGTGGAACAACTCGGTGGACCGAGATGTAGAATCGCAAGCGGTTACTGCAACTCGGTGTGACCGAATGGTTCTAATCGGTTGCACCGAGATTGAAAACCTAGATCAACTCAGTGAAGTCGGTTTGACTGAAAAGGATGAATCGGTCAGACCGAAATGCACAGAGAGGTTTTGGAAGTTTAAGTCTATGACGGATCGGTGACTCCGAATGCTCCTCACCCAGAGGGTTCGAATCTGACTTGATCAAACTTTGTGATGTAGCATGAATAGAGTATGAGACGAGAAAAGCATAGATAGCTAGAGGAAGTTCCTAGGCATTCTTGTCCATCCATTTGGCAAAAGAAAAAGAGCCAAACAATGAAAGCAACAAATGGATGTCCTCGAATGAGTAAAATATGCAATAAACATGCTCACACAATAAAATGGCAAATGAAATATGTGACAAAGCATGCACAAACACTCTAGCATCTATCAAGCAATTGGCGATGACTAGGTCATCTATATATGAGTATATTGACTTAGGAGTCAAATGAGAACATTTGATCATAGGTCATACTCATCGTTTAAGCACAAGTGGGGTTACCACTTTTACATAAAGCATTGTTGTGTACACACCATTAGAGTTGCTTTAGCTCAATTCTTAGAGTAAAGCTCCCCCTAGATGTGATATCCCCCCTTAGAGGGATGAACTAACCTTGGGTTTTGTCAATGATAACTTCATGTAGATGTTGAAGATGTGGATGCTCAATGTTGATGTAGATCATTCGGAGCAATCCATTGGAGTGAGTTACACTTTCAATACTTACACGGGTTAGTCCCACAAGGAACAAACAAGGATATCCATAGACATAGAGTGAAGTTCACACAAGATGATGTCCATGAAAGCATTAGGTTACCTTGTTCCTTGTCTTACCAACAAGAGGGTTTGTGACTCCTTGAACTAGCTAGTGCTAGATGTGGAAGTTGATTGCACTTGTTCTCGCCAAAATGATATGAATGAAGTATGTTGGCAGAGTCACCCTCTAGAGCTCTCTAGTTCTTCTTCTTCGGGATCCACATCAACTTGATGGGAATCCTTGGAGTTGTAGTCGTACTTGGTGAAGTAGAACTTGATGTAGTCTTGGGAACCCACTTGACCAAGGCCTTGGGAGCTTCTTCAAATGCATCAATCTCCTCTTGAAGCTTGTCCTTGCCTTTTTGCTTGTGGTCTTGTGGTGGAAGATCATCTTGAGCTCGTGTTCCCTTGAAGGAAGTAGGATCATACTTCTCTTGTTGAGGAACAAACTTCGTCTTGGGGTATTGATCTTCTTCCCACTCAACTCCATTGGCGTTGAACTCTCATTCAAAACCAACACCTTGATTCTTCCGGTGCCTTCCTTGCTTGCGTACAATCTCCTCAAATTGCTTACTTTCGGCAAGGCTCTTGTAAACACATTTCTCTATAATTCCCTTCAATAAGCTATTTTCTTTCTCAAGTGTAACTTGGCTAAGAGAATCATTAGTGGAATCAAGAGAACTACTAGAAGAAACAATATTGGATTTAACATGATTATTGTTACTACTAGAAGAATCTTTCTTGTTCTTGTTGCTAGATTTTACTTGTGGCATGTAAGTAGACAAGAGTAAATGCTTGGCAATGTAAGAAGAACTTTTCTTACGAAGACATCATTGATTGCTTTTAAGAACCCATGCTCTTGCTCAAGGTTGAGCTTTTCAAAGCGTAGCTTCTCATGAGTCTTTAAAATCTCTCAATGATCTTCTAAGGTAGTTTCATGAGCTAACTTAAGAGTGTTTAGTTCTTTAGTTAGACGCTCAATCTCCTTCTTATCATTGTCATTCATTTTATCTTGATTAGCATGATTAATAGCAAGTTCATCATAGTTTTCATCACTAGAGTTGTCAACAAGTAAATAATCATCACCTAGCAAATCATCTTCATCACTATTGAAATTACTACAAGAAATACGGTCATTATGACTCCCCATTTTGGTCGTTGATTCGTCATTGTTATAGTTTATTGACCTTTTTTTGACCAAGTTATGAAGGTTAACAGTTGGCCGTCAAGAACAAACAAACGTGACCTTTTCTGAAATTTTCATCATGGCCACCCTTGACCAAAATTAAGGTCATGAAATCTAAGACCAAAATTATGGTCATTACTAATGATACTAGACCACGTAGGATCTGATGTGGCCGAGCCACATGGCATTGTCCACGTGGCACATTTGATGATGTGGCAATAATGATGACATGGATGCCATGTAGGAATGGTCCAAATCAATTGTTTTAATGGGCTGAGCCCAATAATCCAGCCCACTTCTCAAATTACTTTTGGGCCATATGCATGGGCCAAGCCCAACATATCAGCCTGTTAATAATGTTCGTTCTTGGGCCAAGGCATGCAGACCATTTATTCAATCCATCATTAACTGGGCCAGCCCATTTCTATCAAACAAATACATGTTGAATATTTTTTCTATAAAAAAAACTACATTGGGCCCTGAAATGGTCTAGCCCACTCACACAATTTAGTATTTTTGTTCCAGCCCTTACTGAAGGGTGACCAACAGTACAAAAAAATAAACTTCCGTGATGATACGTGTTTGTCACAGTAGGTCACGTTTTCTGTCATGCATGTACTACATCCATGACAAATTTATGACAGAATCAAGATAGTCATACCTGTGCTATCGTAGAAGTGTTCCATGACATTACCAAAATTATCATCACGGAAGTGTCCACTTCCATGATGATAAATCGCGCGTCACAAAAGTGCTTTCGTCAAGGGTGACCGACACGTGGCATCCACCGTAACGAAACGCCGTTAAGCTATCTGGTCCGGTTTTGGGTCCGGTAACCCATTAACAGCCCCGACCAATGGGGATTTTCCACGTGTAAAATCATCATTGGCTGGAGGAAACACGTGTCGGCTCACCGTTGGGACAGATGTCATCCACTCATTGGACCCAAAGCGCCTATGATACGTCGACACGTGGCACGGCCCAACAGAGGCCCATTCTTGTGAAAAGGTCGGCCCATTTGACTTGGTCAAAAGGTGGGGGGCAGGCCCACGGCAAGCCTGTTAATGGCCAGTTCGCATATAGCCCATTTACAGGCCGCTAACCCAGGGCCCGTTTACGGCCTATCCGAATTACGCCCAGTAGCGTCATTTGGGCCGGCCAATATAATTCCAGCCCGTTTTAACTTCCGGCCCATGTATGGCCCATGACATCTTTTAGCCCATATGAGGCACTTAGTAACCCTCGGCCCATTAACGGCCCGTGGTAAAACTGGCCCGTAATGAACAGTGTATCACTTTATACCCATTAACGACCCATTATTCCGTTGGGCCGTTTCCAGCCCATGTTATCTTTCGGCCTTCTCAGGGCCCATTTATTCTTGGGCTCATTTCCAGCATTCGTTTACATTCGGCCCGTTACTGTCATTTTCTGCTTGTGGGCCAAATACAGCCCGTGGTTACAGTCTGTAGCGACCAGACCTCAAACAGTCTGATCTCTGTGCATCAGTGTCATCCCTGGATCGGTAATGCTGACACGCACAGTACTTGAGGATTTATAACAGAGTAGCAATCACACACTTATTACATCGAATGTCTCAAGAGAGAACATATTACAATAAATATGGCTTAAGGCCATCTAAAATCGATAACAGCGGAAGGCTTGGAAGATAAAGTGAGTCCATCAACTCCAACGGCATCACTGAGTGAAAGACAACGACCTATGGCTCCTTACTCGTCGTCTGAAAAGTCTGCAACATGATACGTTGCAGCCCGAAAACGGGTCAGCACATGGAATATGCTGTGGCAATGTAACACAAAAGAGTAATGAACAGAATAATTGATATCACTACATGCATATATGGCTGGTGGAGGCTGTATGGTTAATATGTTTTGCGAAAAGCCAATTTTTCCCTACAACAAAGGAATATATTTTATTTAACTATCATGGTGGTTGTTAAACATTGAGAAGGTTCCTCCAACTCAATCCCAATTAAGCATCATCATTAAACCCAATCAAATTCTATTAAGAGTGATGAGATCCACATGATAATCCAAGAACTAGATACTCAAGATGTCCATAACCGGGGACACGGCTAACCATGATTAGTTTATACACTCTACAGAGGTTTGCGCACTTTTCCCCACAAGACTCAAATACATCCATGGCCGGAGATTCGAGACAGTCTTTCTGAAGCATTAACTCTCTACTCTGGGTAGACAGTACCACCTACAACCCACTACATCTGCTAGTCTACCTCTTCAAGAGCTTCACGCAACTTACTCAACTATGCTAGAGCCCATGATAGTTTGTGCCTGCATACGGAAGTTTCTAGCATGAATAATCTTATGATCCCTTTGAGCCGGGGTGGCGGCCCGTAGGATGATCACACGGGTCTTCCGGGATATCCTAGGACAACACTAGATTCTCCAGGTGCCGAGTAGCAATCCACCCAGATGTGAATTTAAGTTGCCACCTTAAGTTGAACCATTAATTAACGAACTCACAACTGTCATGGATACACTCAAACCCAATCCACGTCTACAAGCATAGCATAGCAATATAAGCAACGTAGAAGTAACTCCCATAGGTTTGAAAATAAACAGGTGAATATGTACTACCTCATCTACTTCCCAAAACCCACAAGTTAATCAGATCCTAACCATGTAATTGTTTGAGGATTGATCTAATGCAATAAAACCGGGTAGTAAAGAGGTATGATCAAAGTGTTACTTGCCTTGCTGATGATCCGCGAAACCTAGAGACTCGTAGTAGCACGCTTCGCACTCCGGGTACTCTATCGCAAACAAACAAGCATACAATAAGCACAAAACTAGAAGCATGGGTAAAACTCAAATAAGAGAATCTAACTAGAAAGTTCAACTTAAGAACTCCAGTTTGCAAAAAGAATCAAATCAAACGAAGCAACGAAACTCAAACTGCGAAAGAAACAAGATCCGTTTACTAATCTGAACTAAAGTCAAATTTTACAGTAGCAAAATCTTGTTCAAGTTGATTAAACAGAAAGAGGGCTTCGAGACGAAGATCTAGGTGCTTGAATCGCCTGATTCCGAAAAACGAGCAAAAAGTTATACTAGAACGAAAATTAGGGCAGGAATCGCGATCGAAAAATAATCGTGGAAAAACCCTGGAAAAAGAAAACTGACGAACAGGCTAACGAACGAACGTTCGTCGTCTGCGGTTAACGGGTGAAAACCATTCGTTAAAACGAACATATGAACGGGCGTTCGCTAAATAACTAAACCGGGAGAAAAAACCGATCTAATAAAAAAAATGAGATCTAGGGTTTCGAAAAAACTGATCGGTTTTGTCGCGAAAACCGACGGCGGCGGCGGCTACCTCCGGCGGGTCGGCGAGGCGGCGGCGGGACGGCGGCGAGGTCGACGGCGCGCGGCGGTGGCGGGCACTAGCGGCGGCGGCGGCGGGAGCGGGGCTAGGGTTTGGGGCGACGTGGGCTGGGGCGGCTCGGCTCCTCGGGCTTTAAAGGCCGGCCGGGTCGGAGTCCTAGTCGGGCACGACTCGGTTAGGTCGGTTGACTTTTTTTTTAAATAATTCCGCGCAGAAAAACAGATAAAAAATATACTAAACGGACTCCAAAAATCCTAAAATAAATTTTGCCCGTCGTCTAAAAATCTACCGGACAAGGTGAACATTTATTTGGGCCTCTAATGCAATTTTGAAAAACGCATATTTTTCCTAATTCAAATAAAATAGCGATAAAAACTCCGAATAAAATCCTATTTGATTTTAATATTAAATATCCAATATTTCTTTATTTTGGGGAAGTCATTTTATCCCCTCTCTTTTATTTTCATAAAAGAAATATTTGAAGAGAAAATAATTAAAATCAGATGATCCTTTTTTCAAAATTTGAGAAAACTCAAATATGAAAATTTCGAAATCCCCAACTCTCTCCGTGGGTCCTTGAGTTGTGTAGAATTTCTAGGATCAAGCCAAAATGCAATAAAATATGATATGCATGGATGATCTAATGTATAACATTCCAAATTGAAAATTTGGGATGTTACAAACCTACCCCCCTTAAGATGAATCTCGCCCTCGAGATTCGGGTTGGCTACAAAATAGGTGAGGGTGATCCTTCCGTAGGTCTTCCTCTCGTTCCAAGGTGGCTTCATCCTCGGTATGGTGGCTCCCCTGAACTTTGCAGAACTTGATAACCTTACTGCGTGTGACTCGGCTGGCAAACTCAAGAATCTTGACTGGTTTGTCCTCGTAGGTCAAGTCGGTATCCAACTGAATCGCTTCTAATGGCACTGTATCTCTGAGAGGAATATCAGCCATCTCTGCATGGCACTTCTTCAACTGAGAAACGTGGAACACATCGTGAACTCCTGACAATCCTTCGGGCAATTCCAACTTGTAAGCAACTTCTCCCATACGTTCCAAAACCTTGTATGGTCCCACAAAACGTGGTGCTAACTTCCCCTTAACTCCAAAACGCTTCACTCCTCGAAGTGGTGATACACGAAGATACACTCTTGTCTCCGACTCTCCTTGCGTTTAGAATCCGCATAGCTCTTCTTCCTAGACTGGGCTACCTTGAGTCTATCGCGTATCAACTTAACCTTCTCTTCAGACTCTTTAATCAAATCTGGTCCAAACAACTGACGGTCTCCAACTTCATCCCACAACAATGGTGTCCTGCACCTCCTTCCGTACAATGCTTCGAAAGGGGCCATCTTCAAGCTGGCTTGATAGCTGTTGTTGTAAGAGAACTCTGCATAAGGCAAGTTGTCATCCCAACTAGATCCATAGTCTAGTGCACAAGCTCTCAACATGTCCACTAGAATCTGATTGACTCTCTCAGTCTGTCCATCTGTCTGCGGATGAAAAGCTGTACTGAACTCTAGCCTGGTTCCCAAAGTCTCATGCAACTGATTCCAAAACTTTGAGGTAAACTGGGTTCCTCTATCTGATACAATGGTCCTCAGAACTCCATGTAGACATACGATCCTGGTCATGTATATCTTTGCCAACTTAGCACTGGTGTAAGTGGTCTTAACTGGGATGAAATGAGCTACCTTCATCAAACGATCGACTACAACCCATATCGAGTCATAGCCTGAACGAGTCCTGGGTAATCCCGTGATGAAATCCATGCCTAGTTTATCCCACTTCAATTCGGGTATCATCAATGGTTGTAGCAATCCAGCTGGCTTTTGATGTTCTGCCTTCACTATCTGACATACATCACAAACTGCTACATACTCCGCAATATCCTTCTTCATTCCGGTCCGCCAGAAACTGTCCTTCAAGTCTAGATACATCTTGGTATTTCCTGGGTGAATCGAATACGGCGAATCATGGGCCTCTTGCAGAATCAACTTCCTGATCTCCGGATCATTTGGCACATAAACGCGGTCCTCAAACCATAGGGTATCGTGCTCATCCTCATGAAATCCCTTAGCTTTTCCTTTGCTCATTCTTTCCTTTATCTCAGCAATCTCCTTGTCCGTCTTCTGAGCTTCCCTGATCTTATCCATCAAGGTGGACTAAATCTCCAATGCTGCTACATAACCTCTCGGAACTATTTCCAAATATAGTTCACGAAGATCCTCTGCTAACTCCTTGGGTAACTCTCCGGTCATGAGTGTATTGACATGACTCTTGCGGCTCAACGCATCGGCTACTACGTTAGCCTTTCCGGGATGATAATGCAACTTCATATCATAATCCTTGATGAGCTCCAACCATCTCCTCTGCCTAAGATTCAACTCCTTCTGCGTGAAGATATACTTCAAACTCTTGTGATCCGTGTACACCTCACAATGGTTTCCGATGAGAAAATGTCTCCATGACTTCAACACATGCACTACGGCTGCTAACTCCAAATCATGGGTAGCATAATTCAACTCATGGGGTTTAAGCTGTCGTGAGGCATATGAAACAACTCTTCCCTCCTGCATAAGCACTGCTCCAAGTCCTCGACGAGAAGCGTCGCAATACACCTGGTAGTCCTTGTGTTGGTCTGGAAGAATCAACACTGGAGCTATAACCAAGCGTTTCTTCAACTCCTGAAAACTGGCCTCACATTCCCCAGTCCATTTGAACTTGATGTCCTTCTTCAACAACTCCGTCATGGGCTTGGCAATCTTCGAGAAATTCTCAATAAACCTCCGGTAGTACCCTGCAAGTCCAAGAAAACTCCGGATCTCTCCAACTGATGCGGGTGCTTCCCAATTTGTCACAGTGACAACCTTGGTAGGGTCTACTGCTATTCCTTCTCCGGATATAACATGTCCAAGGAAGCCAACTTCCTTCAACCAAAACTCACAAAATTGTTGAACTTGGCATATAACTGATGTTCTTTGAGCTTCCCAAGTACCAGACGCAAATGCTCCTTACGTTCCTCTTCATTCTTCGAGTAGACCAAAATATCATCAATGAACACCACGACGAACTTATCCAAAAACTCCATAAACACCTTGTTCATCATGTTCATGAAATAGGCAGGTGCGTTAGTCAGTCCAAATGACATAACGCTATACTCATATAGCCCGTACCTTGTGGTAAAAGCTGTCTTAGGTATATCCTGCTCTCGAATCTTCAGCTGGTGGTACCCTGATCGCAGATCGATCTTGGAAAACACCTTAGCTCCTTGCAGCTGGTCAAACAAATCATTGATCATCGGCAGTGGGTATTTGTTCTTGATCGTCACCTCATTCAATCCTCGATAATCAACAACCATCCTCAACAATCCATCCTTCTTCTCCACTAGAAGCACTGGTGATCCCCAAGGTGACGAACTTGGGCGAATGTAGCCTTCATCCAGTAACTCCTTAATCTGCTTCTTAATTTCCTCTAAATCTTTTGCGGGCATTCTATACGGTCTCTTGATATTGGTCCTGTGCCTGGCAAAAGCTCAATCAAAAACTTGATGTCTCTATCCGGTGGCATGCCTGGCAACTCTTCTGGAAATACATCCGGGAAATCCTTCACCACCGGTACTTCCTCCTGTACAACTCCTGATAAGGAATTTAATTGAGTCCTGTTCGGCACATGCCGTGATACATACTTGATCCTTCTTCCTTCTGGGGTGGTAAGCAAAATCGACTTACTGGCGCAGTCAATGTTCCCTCATACTTCGATAACCAATCCATGCGTAATATCACATCCAGTCCTTGTGACTCCAATACTATTAGGTCTAAGGGAAACAGGTAGTTACCAATCCTTAATGGTAACCGATCACACCATAGGCTAGCCATATACTCTGCTCCTGGAGAGGTTACTAACATGGGCGACCTAAGGGCTTGGGTTGGCAGTTTAAACTTATCCACAAATCCCCTTGATATGTATGAATGCGATGCACCAGTATCAAAAAGAACGATTGCAGTAAATGACTTAACCAAAAACTTACCTATTACTGCATCGGGTTGCGCTTCAACCTCCTCCACGCTAACGTGGTTCACTTGTCCCCTGTTGAAAGGGTTGGGCTTCTTCCCAGAGCTTCCATTGCCATTTCCATTCTTTGCTTCAGAACACTCCGTGGCATAATGTCCATTCTTCCCGCACTTGAAACAAGTAATGTGACTTAGGTCCTTCTTGGCGGGTGTTGCTGGGTTGGTATGGTTCTGGCCGTTGCTTCCTCCATTACCATTCCCGTTCTTGGAGCCACTATGGTTGTGCGAAATCCCTCCATTGTGATTGTGACCTCCATGGTTATGCTGAAGGGGTCCTCCCGAGTTCGGGGTAAAACGGGGTCTCTGCTGCGCTCCAGAATTGTATTTCCCTTGTCCATACTTCCTCTTGCGGTTGTCAATCTGTTGCTGCTTCCCTTTAATCATGAGAGCTCTATCTACCAACTCCTGGTAGTTATTGAAATTTGCCACCATCAACTGCATGCTCAGCTCATCATTCAGTCCTTCCAGAAACTTCTCCTGCTTAGCTGCATCCGTAGCGACATCATCTGGGGCATAACGTGCTAGCTGACTAAAGTCATCCACATACTGGCCAACGGTGCGTCCTCCTTGGCGTAAGTTGCGAAACTCACCCTTCTTCATGGCCATAGCTCATGTTGATACATGGGAAGTGCGAAAAGCTTGCTAAAATTGGTCCCATGTAACAGTGTCGATGGGGTAAGTGGCTGTGAAATTCTCCCGCCATGATGCTGCGGGTCCATCAAGCTGATGTGCGGCAAAACGCACTCTCTCCGCATTTGTGCATCCTGCAGTGGTCAACTCCCTTCCAATCTTGCGGAGCCAATCATCTGCAACTATCGGCTCGGTGCTACTGGAGAACACCGGCGGATTCAGCCTTAGAAAACGGGCTAAGTGATCAACAGGTGGTGGTGGTGGTGGGTTGTTGTTGTTGTTGTTGTTGTTGTTGTTGTTGTTCCCCTGATTCTGATTCTAGACTAGTATCTGCATCAATGCATTATGCTGCTGGATCAACTGAGTGAGCTCCGGCGGGAAAGCAAATTCATTGTCGCATCTCGGAGGCATCTGCTGGGTTTAGAAAAGGTGAGAAAACAGAATAGAATGAGGTCTAGGGGGAAAACACTACCCATATGCACATGAGACAAACACAATCATATCACTTCAATCAATTCAAACAAGGGCATACAATCGGTCTAACTATCGTTACAAAAGTGCTCAGACTATACTATATACATGGGGGAATACTACTACTGATATGGTGGTCGACTAGAAAAATTGATCGGTGGAAGACTCCATAATATCTGCTCCAGCTTCATCAACAAAGTCATCATCGCTATCGTCAGGGTCCGAGTCGGTGTCGTCGATGATGATGTAGTTCTCCGGGCAAGTCGAATCATCGTCTTCTCCTCCTGGCGCGGGATCTCCCATGAGTACTCTGATCTTCTTTATTAGGTCGTCATTCTTCTCCAATAGTGTTGCGATTTCCTCCTCATATCCATCGTGTGTAGGCTTGAGTTCTTCCTCTAGCTCCGTGATCCTTGTCATTGCCTTCTTCAGATCTATCATGCCTGCGCACATCTGGTTCTCCTGGCGACGAATGTGCTGGTTTAACTCCTGGATGAAGGCTGCAATAGATCTATCCTTCCTGGTGCTGATCATCTCCCATTGCTCATCTCGACGCCCACAAATCTGGTAGATAGTATCCTTGAGATCCTTGTGGTAAACTTCTCCAATGCGTCCCATGGTGATGTGGGCTGCCATGCTCTTGCCTATACTCCAGGTTGGTGCATCAAAGGAAAACTCTATGGGCTCAGTGACTGGCGTGAACGTCCTTCCTGGAACTTGAACTTGAATCATCCAGTGCTCCTCTTCTGGTAAAGTGGCGTTGTAAGTCCCGGTGAAGCTTGGTATTTCGATGTTCAGGTACCTAGTGACTTCCTTCAAGTGTCGTCCAAAAGGTGTGTCTTCATCCGGTTGTGCAAACTTGTTCCTTGCATCCGTCATCCTAAAGAGTAGAAAATGGAGAGGAGTTAGAAATGAGAAGAGAGAAGTGATCTAGGGCTTTAGCTTAGTGGTCGTGTCCTACAGTCAGCGTGTGCTCTGATACCATCTTGTAGCAACCAGACCTCAAACAGTCTAATCTCTGTGCATCAGTGTCATCCCTGGATCGGTAATGCTGACACACACAGTACTTGAGGATTTATAACAAAGTATCAATCACACACTTATTACATCGAATGTCTCAAAAGAGAACTTATTACAATAAATATGGCTTAAGGCCATCTAAAATCGATAACAGCGGAAGGCTTGGAAGATAAAGTGAGTCCATCAACTCCAACGGCATCACTGAGTGAAAGACAACGACCTATGGCTCCTTACTCGTCGTCTGAATAGTCTGCAACATGATACGTTGCAGCGCGAAAACGGGTCAGCACATGGAATATGCTGGCAATGTAACACAAAAGAGTAATGAACAGAATAATTGATATCACTACATGCATATATGGCTGGTGGAGGCTGTATGGTTAATATGTTTTGCGAAAAACCAATTTTTTCCTACAACAAAGGAATATATTTTATTTAACTATCATGGTGGTTGTTAAACATTGAGAAGGTTCCTCCAACTCAATCCCAATTAAGCATCATCATTAAACCCAATCAAATTATATTAAGAGTGATGAGATCCAAATGATAATCCAAGAACTAGATACTCAAGATGTCCATAACCGGGGACACGGCTAACCATGATTAGTTTATACACTCTGCAGAGGTTTGCGCACTTTTCCCCACAAGACTCGAATACATCCATGGTCGGAGATTCGAGACACAGTCTTTCTGAAGCATTAACTCTCTACTCTGGGTAGACAATACCACCTACAACCCACTACATCTGCTAGTCTACCTCTTCAAGAGCTTCATGCAACTTACTCAACTATGCTAGAGCCCATAATAGCTTGTGGCTGCATACGGAAATTTCTAGCATGAATAATCTTATGATCCCTTTGAGCCGGGGTGGCGGCCCGTAGGATGATCACACGGGTCCTCCGGGGTATCCTAGGACAACACTGGATTCTCCAGGTGCCCACTAGCAATCCACCCAGATGTGAATTTAAGTTGCCACCTTAAGTTGAACCATTAATTAACAAACTCACAACTGTCATGGATACACTCAAACCCAATCCACGTCTACGAGCATAGCATAGCAATATAAGCAACGTAGAAGTAACTCCCATAGGTTTGAAAATAAACAGGTGAATAGGTACTACCTCATCTACTTCCCAAAACACACAAGTTAATCAGATCCTAACCATGCAATTGTTTGAGGATTGATCTAATGCAATAAAACTGGGTAGTAAAGAGGTATGATCAAAGTGTTACTTGCCTTGCTGATGATCCGCGAAACCTAGAGACTCGTAGTAGCACGCTTCGCACTCCGGGTACTCTATCGCAAACAAACAAGCATACAATAAGCACACAACTAGAAGCACGGGTAAAACTCAAATAAGAGAATCTAACCAGAAAGTTCAACTTAAGAACTCCGGTTTGCAAAAAGAATCAAATCAAACGAAGCAACGAAACTCAAACTGCGAAAGAAACAAGATTCGTTCAAGTTGATTAAACAGAAAGTAGGCTTCGAGACGAAGATCTAGGCACTTGAATCGCCTGATTCCGACAAACGAGCGAAAAGTTATACTAGAACGAAAATTAGGGCAGGAATCGCGATCGAAAAATAATCGCGGAAAAACCCTCGAAAAAGGAAACTGACGAACAGGCTAACGAACGAACGTTCGTCGTCTGCGGTTAACGGGTGAAAACCGTTTGTTAAAACGAATGTACGAACGGGCGTTCGCTAAATAACTAAACCGGGAGAGAAAAAACCGATCTAATAGAAAAAAACAAGATCTAGGGTTTCAAAAAAACCGATCGGTTTTCTCCCGAAAACCGACGGCGGCGGCGGCTACCTCCGGCGGGTCGGCGAGGCGGCGAGGTCGACGGCGCGCTGCGGGAGGCAGGCGGGCGGCGGCGTGCGGCGCTGGCGGCGGCGGCGACGGCGGGCGCTGGCGGCAGCGGCGGCGGGAGCGGGGCTAGGGTTTGGGGCAACGTGGGCTGGGGCGGCTCGGCTCCCCGGGCTTTAAACGCCGGACGGGTCGGAGTCCTAGTCGGGCACGGCCCGGTTAGGTCGGTTGACTTTTATTTTAATAATTCCACGCAGAAAAACGAAGAAAAGAAATACTAAACGGACTCCAAAAATCCTAAAATAAATTTTTCCCATCCTCTAAAAATCTACCGGACAAGGTGAATATTTATTTGGGCCTCTAATGCAATTTTGGAAAACACATATTTTTCCTAATTCAAATAAAATAGCGATAAAAACTCCGAATAAAACCTTATTTGATTTTAATATTAAATCTCCAATATTTCTTTATTTTGGGGAAGTCATTTTATCCCCTCTCTTTTATTTTCATAAAAGAAATATTTGAAGAGAAAATAATTAAAATCAAATGATCCTTTTTTTCAAAATTTGAGAAAACTCAAATATGAAAATTTTGAAATCCCCAACTCTCTCCGTGGGTCCTTGTGTTGCGTAGAATTTCTAGGATCAAGCCAAAATGCAATAAAATATGATATGCATTGATGATCTAATGTATAACATTCCAAATTGAAAATTTGGGATGTTACACAGTCGGCCCGTTTGTGGCCCGTTAATACGTTGGGCCGTTTTCATAGCGTCATCAAATACGACCGATTAACGATGGCCCGTTATGGTCGACCCATGAACGGACGAATTCAACTCTAGCCCATTTACGGCCATAATGTGGTCTGTTATTGGCCCATGTTTGGCCAACCGATCATACAGCCCGTAGAAGGCCCATTGTGTCTACGCCCCGTAGAAGGCCCATTGTTTCTACGACCCTTAGAAGGCCCGTTGTTTCTACGGCCCGTAGGAGGCCCATGTTAACTACAGTAAATATGTAGCCCATTGTTAATGTGGCCTAGTTTTAAAAAATAGGTTATTGCGGCCACTAGCAAACCGCGGAAAAAGAACTGCACTGACTACAAGAAAACAAATAAACAAGACAATAAGGAAATAAATAAGCAAGCAACTTATGCTAGGCTATCACGGCTATTACACATATTACATCCATTGGGCATCAAAGTTCACCACAAGTGCAAATATAGGGAGCAAAGCAGCATATAAATGCCACAGCAAAACAAGTCCAGAACTGAAACCACTTCAGAAGAGCTCAAGAAACAATATCGTGGGTACCCATAATGCTAGCAAGATGCTTAGCAAGCTTATTAACTTTCTCTTGTTTGGCGCTTAAATCCTCCAGCACTTGTTGTTGCACCAGAAAGTACGCATCTGAATTCTGCAGGGACTTCCTCAGCCCTTCGGCTTCCTGTCGCATAACATCTGATCGATGTCTTTCAACTTGAAGTTGAGACTCAAGAAGCCGAACTTTCAGGCAGCGAGTTCGAAGAGCTGGTGCCAACAGTAGTAGCCAGTAACTCGAACACTACATCAAGACAAGACTTTGGGGTTGTCTTAGTGTCTTCAATATAGCTTTTATCAGCTTTCTTGGAGAACAACAGGGATGTCTCACTATCTTGAACCTTATCTGCATTACTTCCTTTACCATTGCATAACAGGGTACTCTTTTCCAATATTTTATCCGCGTTCTAAAAGAGAAACAAACAAACACATCACAGGTTTACAATGTAGTATATGAAACTCATTTTGGTAAACCAGTTCAGTAGTAAGGTGGACAGGATAACAGCATGAAACAAACATATATCTATGTAGTATGGTCACTTTATGGTCTATAGCATTCTAGTTTATGTTGCCAAATCAAGATAGATACAGTTCGAATCATATCTATTTAAGACAAATCAGAATAGACAGAATATAAGTGTGGGAAACTACACAGCAATAACAACACTTGTAATGTGCATGCCATGAGAACATAACGGTTTATTCAATTGAAACTGAAATCAACATAGAGCAAGTTACAACAGCAAACACGTTAAAGAAACAGGTTTAAAACATACATGTTGCGCCATTGGAGTTTCAATTGCATCCTTCAAATTTGAAATTAGTTGGTATGAGTAAATACAGTGATGCAAGAGCAAAGTAGTATGAACCATAGCTACGGAACCTGACCTGAGAACAATTCTTCTTCTGCTTTAAGCGTTGACTTGGGGTTCGGAGTGGTGGTCCTCGTGCTTTGGGCACTGCAGTTGCCTTACTAACTGATCGTGTTTGGGTGCTCTGTGGTGGAGACGGTGATGCGTCAATGGGAACTGGGTTACTATCTGCTAGGGTTGGGGTTAGAAGGGGTGTAGCTGGTTCTCTGTCCAACTGGGTAGGGGTACAATCTGCGTGAGTCTGGGTTATGTGTGGTGGGGCTGGTTCTTGGGCAAGTACAACCGTGGTTCTATCTCCATCGACAGGTAGCACGATCTTTTCTGAAGACCGTGTTTTAACTCCCACAGATACTGCCATCACCCCCTCCAATTGAAATGGCTGATAAACAAGAAAAGTAATTGAATGTACAGACATTGTAAGATAGACAGGTGCAATGTATAGTAGGGTAGAAAACAGGGCATGAAATAATTCACATTTATGTTGTCTAACCAAACAGAATAGCAGGACATAATTTCAAATAAATGATGGCTAATTAAACAAGATAACATGACACAATTTCACATGTATGGTGGCTAACTAAACATGATAGAATGACATACTTCAAAATATGATGACTATGTAAACAGGATGACATGATATAACTATACAATGTGTCTATTAAAGTGGTTGGCATGCCATAAATCACAAACATGCTGTCGATGGAAACATGATGGCATGATATAATTCACGGATAGAATGACATAATTCAAAATACGATGACTATGTAAACAGGATGAGATGATATAACTATATTATGTCTTTAGAAAATGGGTTGGCATGCCATAATTCAGATATATGCTGTTTATGTAAACATCATGGCATGATATAATTCAAATATATGATTTATATACTAAGGAAGTGAGCTGAGGGCAATCGCATATATGATGTGTCAACTAAGGAGATGGCATTCAATATCATGTATATGATGTAAAAACTAAGCATTGCAATACAACATATGCATGATATGAGTAATATAACCCTGCCAAGTTTGAGCATACACCTCAGGGGGATAATAGGACTGGTCATCTGCCTCTGAATCCTCCTCTGAAGAGCTATCTATAACCAGCAAGATATCTTTTTCAGCAGGTAGCATTGTCTGCTCTGAAGACCTTGTTTTCACTCCAGATTTCTCCATCACCAATTCAAATGGCTGATGCACAGGAGGAGCAGTTGAATATACAAACATTGTCGACAAAAGCAATGAGAAATAAAAAAAGGATGGCATGATATAATTCACATATATGATGCTTGGCTAAATAGCATGGCATTGCATAATTCACATATATAATGCCTTGCAACAAGATAGCATTGCATAATTCACATATATAATGTCTTGCAACAAGATGGCATTGCATAATTCACATATATGGTAATTAGACACTAAATAGGTGGCATTCACACAAATCATGTCTAAACTAAGCAAATGACCAATGCAAGATATCATACGCACGATATGAGCAACATAACCCTGCCAAGTTAGAGCATGCACCTCAGGGGGGAATAGGACTGGTCATCTATCTCTGAATAGAGCTATCTGTAACCAGCAAGACATTTGCTTCGTCAGATAGCATTGTCTGCTCTGAAAACCTTGTTTCCACTGCAGATTTTTCCATGACTGTGCCGAATGGCTGATGCACATGAAGAGTAATTGAATGTACTAAAATTGCTGACAAATTTAACACGTAATAAAAAAATGATGTCATGATATAATTCACATATAAGATGACTGGCTAACCAGGATGGCATTGCAAAATTCACATATATGATGCCTGGCTAAACAAGATGGCATTGCATGATTCACATATACGATACAGAAACTAAATAGATGGTATTGACACAAAGCATGTCTAAACTAAGGAGATGACATCTTTGATGTATACAGTAAGCAATGCAAGGCACCATATGCATGATATTACCAACATCAGCATGCCAAGTTAGAGCGAAGACCTCATGGGGTAAATAGGAGTGGTCTTCTGCTTCTGAATCCCCCTCAGAACAGTTATCTTCCTCTTGATTATGATCCGAAATGGGTGGAGGGGGGCTGCCTTTGCGCCCACCATGGAGCGACGTCTGCATGAAATTTTATTGCCACGCAAGGCTCGTCTCTTTTGCTCTAAAAGTTCAGTTCCATTGTGTACAATAACTGACATGCATAGGAATAAAACATAGTGAGATTATGTAAGGAGTGCATGCACAAATCCAGAGTGAAGGTAGCAAACTGTGGATAGACCCAAAACCAATGATAGCAGGCAGATAATAGCTTTAGTTAAAAAATACAGATAATGGCTCCTTTAATATTTGTTTGCACCCAACAAGAAACTCATAGTAGACACCCGAGATTAACCAGATAGTAGACAGATACTACTGATTGCTGCCCCAATATGTACCCCACAACCATTTAAAAACTCAAGTTTCAGCATAAATTTGGACCTGAGTCAGAGTCTAATAGGTGAACACGACGATAAAGTAGCATGCATCATATTAAGCGATGCATAACATAAGCAGACACGGAAGAGTGTGACCTCTCTTGCGGACCTGTGTAGTCCTCAAGGTCATCTTCTCAGTTGATGATGGTAATGCAGTTGCCGTGGCTGCCGGCGCCGGGGAAGAAGATCTGAGGTGGCGAAAGACAGTCTGGAGAGCGGATCCCTGCTGTGGTGAACCCTTCCGTCGTTGGAGCAGCTGAGCTGGGGTGGAACACAGCACCGCAGGAGCAGGACAAACCACACAAGGTTTTCTTTGACACATATCTGTAACAGAAGTAATTGTGTAAGGGCTTGTTTGAATTTGAGGATTCTAACAATGCAGGGATAGGAAATAGACAGGAATAGGATAGGAATGCACGTGCAAAACAGAGAATTTAAAAACCCAGGATTTCTGCCAATCTGGGTGTTTGGTTCACAAGAATTGGAAGATCACATGATGCAAAGAAGCATGGTGAGGTTAAGTCAAACCACAAGAAGTGTACAACCTTCTTGGCGAAGCCATGTCGATCTCAGTGTGATTGGGTTGGCCGGTGAGGATGCTCCGGCTGACTTGGCTGTCGGAGGAGGGGAAGAAGATCTTAGGCGTCTGGAGATGGAGCCCGAGGTACTGCTCCGGTGAGTTGTACGACACCGAGGCTGAAGCAGGACAAGAGAGACAATGTTAACCTGAGTGGAATTCTAATAGCATCTCCAATAGATGACGTAAAATACATAACCACATAGTGCTAGATGTATACATCAGCCGCTCATCTCTGAACTTAACTGTCGAAACTGAATTTAACTATCGAAGCTGAACTTAACTGTCGAAACTGAATTTTGCTGTCAAAACTGAATTTTACTGTCGAAACTGAACGCATTAGAGGTGAGGCTACACGTCAGTCGACTGACTTTTTCATCTCTGGTCAGTCGATTTTGCCGTGCGCCGCCCCGCCCACCCCGAAAACACTTCCACC